>NW_015151407.1:20408-34938 GCF_000732505.1 Cyprinodon variegatus | reverse complement strand
TAATATGAAGCTCAAACTGCTGTCAGCTCTTAAATTAATCTCCTTTCAATTATTAGGAGAAAAGAAAAAAATAAATAAAACAACTAATTTATCAACAATACATACCACACTTAACAAACTGATATATCCCCCCCATAGGATGCACAAACACTATGGATCAAGTGGGTTTACTTTCTGTTATATAGCTGTTATATATATAGCTGAAATTCAAAAACTAGTTGCTGTTTTTGCATCACATCTGTAGACATCTATTATATTCAATTCTATTAAGTTTATTTATATAGCACCAATTCACAACACACGTCATCTCAAGGCACTTTACAGTTCACCAGATAATACAGTAAGATTGATTTAGAGTTTTCTATTTAAGGAAAACCATCTGATTGCATCGACTCATTGACTTGAATGCAATCCCTCACACTAAGCATGCTTGTGGTGACAGTGGAGAGGAAAAACTCGCTTTGATGGTTTATGTATCATTTTTTCTGACTTATCACCAACTCCAACTAAAGGTTAAATATAATTTTTCTATTTATTGATACAGAGCACCATTGTTGATCCAGTAGGCTGGTAAGGTGGTTGTTAGCTGTATTAATTCAGATCCATCGACTTTATTTCATGCCAAACACTAGTGTTATTTATGTGATCGCTTTATTGGTCCTCTTAAAATAAGAGGCGGACATTTAGCTACAGGAAATAACCAGGAACTAGATAAGTGATGTTTTGAAAAGCAGTGACAGATTATTCTATTATTCTTATCAAACAGAGAGAAATTCCAGGATTTCAGTTAGTAAATGCAACACCATTAATCCAAACAATTAGCCTGACAAAGACAGACAAAATTAATATTATTCTAAGTTATGTTACACAAGCGGTATTTAAATAAGTTTAGTAATTACGATTGTACTGTTTTGATGTAAGCAGACCCTGACATAAATTCCAGGTGGCGTGAAATGATAAGCGGAGCCTCCCAGGAGGCTGCTAGCACTGCTGCTATGCTAACAGCAGAACCGGAGTATATGAAGGCGAAAACAGCCCCGCTAGGGTTTCCTTCATGTAGCTTTCGTCTTCACTAGTTTATCCCTAGTTTAATACTCACGGGAAGCCGAGGACTGATCTCTTGTGAGCATCTGTGACAGAAGAATCGACTGGGGCATGGAGGAGCTTCAGCCATCTTTAGCTTTCAGACAGGTGAAAAAAACGGACTACGGAGCGTCATGAAGGACAAAATTAACCCTTTTGCAAAAGAGGACCTTGTAGAAATGTCTGTATGTAACCGCATATGACCCTTTTAAACTTGTTTAGAGATGGTGGTTTCTATTTCTAGTGTTACTTAGAAGGAAAGGTATGATAAATTCTATTTTTATGTAAAATACATATTTAAAAAAAAGTTTAAAAAATGAGCTGCCCTCAAACAGTTTTCTCACGTCAGGGAAACAAATGATTTCAACATTTGCAAATTCAAACACAAAAAGAATGAATCAAGATTATAAAATGATAAAAAATGCAAATGTATTTACAGTTTTTGACAGAAATCTGGGCCTGGGTTTTGAGAAATTATTGATCTCAACTATTCAATTGCAGCTCAACCCAAGTGTACATTCACTTTTTTCAGATATAAAAGATAAATAATTCTAGATAAAAAAAAAAAAAAAGTTTAAGCAAGTTATTTAAACGCAACACAATCTGCTTGATTGTTTTATTTCAGATTTCCTTTTTCAATCATAGGGTGAAATGTTAAGTTCGCCCACATGGGGGTGCTGTTGTGTTTTAAATGTGCAGTTGCAAGTTGTTTTGATAACCAGTGTTTTCTCTTTGCTTGTAATGTGGCAAAACAAAGATATAAAGTCACATTCGAGTAATAATATGCGAAAACCGTGTAATTATCAAAAAAATAATGATGATAAATACAAAAGTATTACCAGTGGAGAGGTTAATATACTGGACCTGAACTGCTGAGTGTTATCTGTGTCCTCAGCATTTCTTCCTACAGGTTTACTGTGCTGCTCTGCCTTGCTTGAAACCCAGAGGTGTGTTTATGCAATTTGGCACCACATAAGATTTATTTTGACAAGTCAGTTTTCCATTGGATTCTTGTCAACCTCTGCCTGAGCCCGACAAACATCAATCAATCTTCTAAAAGTTGTGCAGCATCTGTTTAGTAACAATACATCTTGTCAGAGATGGATTTGTATGTTGTCTTTGAGTATTTCATAGGAGTTACTGGAATCTATTTTATCAAGATTCAAACCTGAGCCAACACCAAACAACAAGCTTTTCACATGGGAAATCCTTTCCCCCCTTTTTTTGTGAAGGAGGACAGATTCTTGTAGGCGTCTGCCTTGAGGCTCTGAAACAGCACTGAAGGTGTGAGAGATCACGTGGTTACACAAGATGGCATGAAGCATAATGTGATTCAGGTTGATTTCAGGTTATAGTTAGAAATTATTTTTAACTTTGTAAAAGAAATCTGTCTCCAATATATCTTAAGAATACGTATCCATAATGAAATTACCGTAACTGTAGGCTGACAGCCAGAAACATTTCTCACAAATCTTGTGTGTTATTGGCAAAACAGTATGACAGAACCTTGGAGTTGTCATTTGGCCATTTTATAGCCTCTCTTTACCTTCTGGGCCTTAATCTGATAGCCACACTTCTTTTATCCTTGATGCAGATTGTATTTTTTAATCAGTATCCTTGATTAACACTGCTTTTCATTTCGGCACATATTTGCCTTTACATGTCTTACTTATTTTCAGCCCACATCATGTACCTGACCATTTGAGATTGTTATAAAGCCTTATAACCCAGAATTAAGTATCTTTAATCACATAAAAACATGAGAACATTGATGAACTGTATTCGACTTAATACATATAGTGGGGAAAATACGTTTTTAGTCAGTAACAGGTTGTGCAAGTTCTCCCACTTAGAAAAGTGGGAGAGCTTGCACTTTAACTATTAGAGACTAAATAAAAAGAAATGAAGGAAATCCCATTTTATTTTTTATTTTTTTTTAATGTTTAGGGTTGTTGTTCTGTCAAAAATGAATCTCAATTTTGGATTAGGACTTCAGATATTTACATGTCATGAGGCGAACTGCAAATTGATCCTCTCAAGACTGCCTTTGACCAATGGTTTTATACTTTTCGCGTTTCCAGGTGGCTAGATAAGATCAGATGTCTCCCGAAACAAATCGCTGTTGATGGGAGGAGGATGCAACTGTTAAAAAAAAAAATTAAAAGAATGATTTAAAAGACATGATCTATCTATGCATGATTGATACTTTTTTGTTGTATTTGTTTGTTAAAGTGTTGGTCCTTTTTATATGTGTGAAACAAGAGCGGTTGACATTTTAAAGCAACAGAGATTTTTAAAATCAATAGTTGAATGTAGCTAAATTTGGGACAGATGGCTTGAGTAAGCCTGAGCAACAAAGATATATAATTTTAATGTTAATATTAAAAACACTCCCAGAGATTTTTATATATTGGCTTTAAGTTATTAGTTGTTATCAACTTAAAGCAAATGGGGATAATCAAATATGGAAAGGCAGAATTAGACCACAGTTGGTGTGATTCATGCAAACTAGGTGCTAAGTGATCTGGTCATTAGCTAAAAATAGGAACTCACCTATTTCACTTGGAAATGTTCATCTCTGGCCTTCTTGACGTGATCCACTTGAAGGTGTGACAGGAGATTATTTGTTTTAAATTTGTTTCCAATACAGATAACATTTTAATGCGCAGCTTTGAAGAACTAATATCTTCAACCACTTGATTGTTTTGCACTGGGCTTGCAGCATATAGGGATTAGCATGCCAGCTGCTTTCTCTTCTTATCCTGCAGCTCCTGGTATCCTCTCTTTCCTGTCCTGTCCTTCGATGTTAGTTAAAAGCCAAAACCTGAACTCTAACTTCCTTCTAGAGGAGCAGCGAGAAGCTGCAGTGAAACAAGGACAGGACAACAGGAGCGAAGGGCATCAGAGGATGGTAATCAGTCTTTCACCTTTTATCGCTCATAATGAACATAACAGAAAAAAGTGCTTATAAGGAATGTGTAATAAAATCAGTCACAGGATTTTAGAGCCTCTATATTAAGGTTTTGCATATATGAAAATAAATGAAATGTGCAGGACTGCAAAAAAGGATGTTTTATTTGTTATTATACCATGTTTATTGTATATATTTAGTCAAATGCATGCAGGCTAACTGTCCGTACATTTATCAATAAACATCTTATAGATTTTAAAAAGTCATGAAATAATGAATTGCCATATCTTGATTCCCATTGAGAAATGGTCTGATGAAGGTTGATAGCCATTTTTTTTTTTTGCAAGGATTTTTTTCTCATTTCGGCACTGCAATGAAATAAAGCGAATCTCCTGAGAGTCAACTATTGAGAAAGTGGGTCTGAAAGAAATTTGCACATGTTGGTCTGGAGAAACATAATATCTAGAATATATCGAGGAAACCATGACAGAATTCTGATGAAATACAATCATGTCTGGCCATGTCTGTCCAACAGAGCTTACAGTGTAAGCTAATTAGAACCTTCACATGCTCCCTCCTGGTGTTGTGTCTGCTCTGACCATGTGGGAGCAACAAGGCTGTGTCTGTCCCATGGGGCTGAGATTAGAACAGGGCTGATAGCACTGAAGTCTGCTGTGTCTAAAGTTTTTCTCTGTGCCCGGTGCATAACAACAGCTCCCAAATGCTGATTTTAGGAATGGAATCGTATAAATGAGAAACAGCAAAGCATTTTGTAAAGCTTTCGGCATTATGTAGTTTAATCCACTGCTATACGTAAGAAACCAAAAGGTGTTTAAGCAGAGTGAGCTGCTCATATTGTTTATGTAAGTCGACAAGCTCCTTTAGATAGTGTAATATATCCAGCTTTTGCAACCCGGTTGTCGCTGCTTTCATTCTATTACACTCCAAGGGGAGTAAAGTGTTGCAGACAGAAATGCTGCAATGGACACTGCTCCTTTTGTCACTCTGCAGAGTTTTTCCAGACACTCCAGCCTGTGTTGCCCCATGCTGTCCCCGGTGGGGCCCTGCTTACACTTACACAAACGCACCCACCCACAAACACACACGATCTCAGCAAAAACAGCAGTCTGCTGGAACTTCCTGGGCCTCTTTAGTCATGCGTCACTTGTTTTGAGTCCCACCAAAAGGAGACTCCCCCTCCCTCCAGACACTCTCTGTCTGAAGCCATGTGTCACAAGACCTGTGCATCACACACATACAACACACACACACACACATTTAGATCCTAGCTCAAGAGCAAGAAAGCACGTGAAGATAAACACTTTTGAAGGTCAAAGCTGTATTAAGAAAATAATATCTATGGAAATGTGTATCCTCATACCAGAATCCCAGCAGGTATCTCCTATGTAAAATGTTTTCCTACTCCTCTTATTTCCCCACAATCTAAACCCTGTGGCATGGCACTGGTACGTAAATGTTTTGGATTGCATCACCGAGCAGCTAACAAAATATTCATGTTGATGGAAGAACATAAGTGTACAATTATATACAGTGTGTGCTTTCTCGCTGCAGATGTTTCTGCAGAGCTTGACCTGATCTGCTTTCACTGACCCTTTGTTACTATGAATTATCGGAAACCATATGATTAACTACGTGCGTGTTCTGCTTTCAGGATAAGGATAAGACCCCCAGTTATGCTTTATTTTCTTTTTGTTTTTGTGGCACTAGTGGCTCTTTTTTTCAACAGTAGGCTGAGAGGAAAGAGGGTATGAGAGAGGGGGAGAGACATGACGCAAAGGGTTTGAACCCGGGTCGGCTGTGTTGAGGACTAAGTCCTCCATACATGGGTCGTGCGCACTAACCACTGCGCCACCTGCACGCCCGTTATGCTTTTTTTTATTCCACCTCAAAGAATAAAAAAGGTATTCCAGAAGGATTGAAGAGAAACAATATCTAGATTTTTACATTTATGAAAACTTTTTGTTTACAGTAGTTTCCTCCAAGCTGCTGTTAATCTGGGAAATTTACTGTATTGGATATTCTTATGGGATGGGATTCTTAGATAGTTCAGTTAACAAAAGCTTTTTAAGGGAGCCTGTTAGCTTCAGAAAAGCAACTATGGAGTGTGAACTCACTTAATTGCTCAAATCTATACAAACCAATACAAAGATTTGTTTCGAAAGCCTAAAAATACATTTCATCTCAAATGTTAATTGGGAGCTGCGTGATATTTAAAAATGAATGAATGAATAATTTTTTTTAAGTGTAGGAGTCTTTCATTTTGAATTGGCAGTATTACCCACATTCATTTGCAAAACATATTCATCAAATTATTTATCAGATTCTGAGGACAATCTGCAGACAATCCTTTTCCAAAGTCTTATATTTTTCCTCCAAAACCTTCTTCAGGTAAACCCCATGATTTGCCATCAGATTTAGTTATGGTGTCCATTTAGGCAACTCAAGAACTTTAATTCTTTAAAAAAAAAAAAAATGTGTCCTTTTTTTTAAATCAATGTGTGGTAAGATATTTTAGTATCATGTCTGGAATAGAAATCTATCAAAGCAAGTGGGAAGAAGGAAGGAAAACTGTAGCTTTTTAAAGGACAACCACTGGTACAACTTTATTTCTTTTTCTTGAATGGAGATAAAAAAAGAAGATGATTCATGTTTTATTATTATTATTATTATTATTATTATTATTATTATTATTATTATTAAAAGATTGTATCAGTGCAATTGTTACTTAAAATGTTTTAGCTTTTATTCTGTCAAGAATCTGGGTATTTTTGATATTTATGTGATAAATAGGTTGTTGCTGTCAAGTCTAGCAAACCTTCGTCCAGTTCCCTTGAAATAATGAATAACCCTTGTTACTTTAAACTGGAATAATGCAGCTCTGTATACAAAAAGATGGATAACTGTCAATAAAACACTCATCTTCTAAGTGGTAAAAGAATGTGAGTTACTTCCATGTTATTCTGACTGAATGAATATTTTAGGATTGTTTCTTAGAATTTAGATCTGGTTCCTGTTGGAGCTTTTATATAAGCAATGTTCCAACAGGGAAATTAGACCAGGTAACCTGCTGTCTGTAGATCTTCCTAGGACTCGTTTTTGAGTCAGAGTTTTTCCCTGTTGTATTTCACAAACCTCAAAATAATCATTGTGTTATTTCAAAATATTTGTTAAAGACAAATTAACAATGAAACTAACAATGAAACTTAACAATGAAATTTAACTCCAGTTAAGCAGAAGCAAAATTTCAGATTTTTATTAATGGTTTTATTTTCTAATTTAATTTCCTAATAATATCTTTTTTTTTTTAATCTAATATTAACTTTTTGTGTCTGATTTGATTTACTGTATGTGTATTTTATTCATTATTTTATGTTTTTATTTAATTTTATAGACCTTCACTACTTTTGATATTACAAACAGACTTTGAATAAAGATTGATCGATCGATTGATTGAATAATAGTAGAGGGACTGGGATGGAGCAAATCCAGCACAGTCAGCATTTTTGCAGCCATTTGAAGGTTTGGAGTAAACAAAAAAATGTTATGTAGAATTTCTGACCATATTATTCACCTTGATCAAACACCCTTTGTTTTAAAGAACAGCGACCCCAGAGCATGATGCCGCTATCACTGTGTTTCACAGAAGAGTAGCGTCTCTTGTAAGAGTAACAAACCTGTACTAAGGTTAAGGCACACAGAGAAAAGAGCAGACCATTTAAAAACAAGTTCCTCCTGGAAGTTGCTTTTGGGAAACTTCTAACCCATTTTATTTTTTCATCATTAGAAAACATTCAGGTTTTGCCACTTAAATCCCGGTGGCAGAATTTCTTTAAATAATAATGTCCTCACTGTACCATGGTATTTATACCACATACAGACAGTTCTGTTGAAGGTTTTGTTACTTTTATCCTGACTCTTATCTTTATACACCGATCTGTATAAATGTTTATTTACAATTTAATTTTTGTTTTTTAAAAATCAGTTTAAGAGACTTGCTTGAATTTCAGTTGAATTTCACAGGACATTCTTTAGAGCAGTGTTGTTGTTTTTCTTATTACTCTGTGCATGATCTCCACCTGAAGCTGCATGTTCGATCTCATCTCATCTTTTGAAGCAAAAGTTACCACAGGGAACCAAATGCAAGGTGGAGCAGATGTTAGATTTTAAATAATGTCATCATTTTACACGGCTATAAACAGGCTGTATATCTTACTGTCTATCTCAGAAGCTGTCTTGTTTTGGCCGGATGAACAAGCCTGGATTTACTAATTCAAAATCCAAACTTAAACCTGAATTTAGATAGAAAACCTGCTATAAGATGATGAACCCCCCCAAAAAATGCTGTGCTGACTTTCACTCTCCTTCTTTTCACAGTGAAGGACAGGGTATTCCCATTTTATAGCTTTCAAAGGAAACTGTTTGCTACTCTTCTTAAACTGCTGATCTGGATGAAATTAAGTTATAAATTTTATCCCCTCTCCTTTGGTCAGAATGACATTTCAGATATATTATATGTTTACTACGTCAGCTGAAGTTGCAGTTACAAAATGTCATTTATACAACGTTGCCTGGCTACCAACTATTTTATTTTGTGTGTTTGCGTGTAGTAAAGATTTTAAATCTAATACAGTCAATGTTTTTTTTTAATCTGCTTCTATCTTTTAAACTTTGTTGTTCTTTAAATGCAGTTGGTTTGAGGCATGATGTCCCAACATCAAAATATTATGTAACTGCCAATCTAGGTATAATTGTTAGAAATACAAACCGTGCAACTCTTAAACTCATCATTTTGAACTGGGAATTATACCAAGTAACAGATGTTCAGCATTGAGGTCTGCAAGGACAGATACCACATAAGCCACATAAGTTTATTTGTGGTAAACCATTCTAATTGGACTTGCCAAAGCTCTCCTAGTACTTGATCTAATAGGTTTGTCCAACACACTCTATGGTAGCTGCCATTACAGCTCAACGGGAAGAATCTGTTTAAAATAAGTTTGCATGAAGCCATTTTCAGGACAGAACTTTAACATTTGTCTTTGTAAAGCATTATATAAAGTAAATAGCTTATGCAAAGTTGAGATAACTAAATTCTAAAGCACTCGGAAAGGGTTATAAAAGAAAAGAAAACTTTAACTATCTTAAACCACAAATTGATTTGAAAATATGGTTATAGTGTCGCAACAATTCTAAGCCTCAATTAGGTCAGTAAAATTCAATTGGAAACAGGTCTGGAAGGCAAGTGTTGCTCAATTATCAAAATTTTGTGGCTTGTTAACTCAAACCAGAGCGAATTCAGTAATCCTATTAGGTGCAGAGGCAGGGAAGAAGGGAAGCATGTTCCCCGGAGAAAACAGGTTCTTAACATTTCTCCAAAGAACACTGTGATGCTATTAGAGGAGTAAACAATATTCCTATTGCTGATGTCAGATTGTGGTCCTGGTAAACTGCGATTTCCTCCAAACTAGACCACACAGAATGGCCCCACAAAGGCCATCTCCCAAAAGTCGCTGTCAGGAAGTGACTCGGGTCATTGAGAGTAGTAGGGGACAATTTAGCATTTTAAAAAGCTCCAATCTCTCCTAATTAGTTAGTCTATATCAAGCCCTTGGAAAAACTGCATATTTTCAATAAACATGCCCAGACTTTACATCGTTGCTATGGGCTGTGACAGAATATACTCTAAGGCTTCTGGATGTATGAGCAAATTATTGTAGAGTTTTGCTGTTGTTTTTTTGGTACAAAATACCCGCCTCGATGTTCACGCCAAGTCCCTGAAAGCTCAAACTTTCCTCCCATCAATCATGTACCAGTATACCTATACAAATCTGAGATCACAAAAAAACATTTCCAAGAAACCCATAAAGAAGCATCATGTGTAATATCATGAGCTAGACTTGTTGTGTTGGCACGGTGATTAGCTGTCAAAAGAAAATTTGGGGCACATTTAGAAAAATGACAAGGCTTTCTGTGTAACATAGCAACACTGGAAAACCATGTCCCCTGATAGAGTGATGGATCTGACATCTATTAGTTTCAGCTGTGGGACAGAGATGTTTACAATCCAGCGGCGTGATCCAGAGGCTGGGTGGTCTCTGAGACACTCTGCAGAGCTCAGTTTCATCACAACTCAGCTTGAGATGTAGGAGCTGACTGGTTGCTTACTGGAAGTAACGAAGCATCTTTTGGAGGAAACGATACCATGTGGACGTCGTTGAGAAAGAAGCCTGACATATCAGAGCAGGATGATTACGCACCACCAAAATGTCAGCGTGGGCGTCACAAGTGTTTGTAGGGATATAAACAACTCAGCCAGAGGTTGTGATGTAACGGTTGTGACTAATTCAGTGATCATAGCAGGTGAGCCCTACCATCACAGATGCACCAAATGCCAAACAGACAACACAAAGTGCTCACATTCACAGCCGTGCTTCTGTCAGAGGTTAGGCCGACCACAAACTGTTGCTGGCATAAAATTCTCTTTGAAAAAATGGTGTAAAGTGGGGAGAGAGGTCTAACGACGACTATAATTAAAATTGCTCAGAACTGACTCAAAGGTTGACTGCTTGGCTGTGTCTCTGACACCTTTGGTGGAAGAGACCTACATCCGTCAGAGGATTAGATGGTAACTATAAACATGTCGTACCCGGTGAAGGCATTAAACAGTCATAATGTGTCGGCAGCTTGTAGGATTTTATTGGATTTGACCAACATTTACCTGCAAGTTAGATACAGCAACATGTACACTTATTGAAACCATGTTAAAATCGATTAGGACACTTTAAAGCCAACTAATCTTACAGGTCATAAGATCACACAGAATAAAATCATATAATCAAATTTGACTACATCCATTGAGAGTCAAAAAACACAGCAACATTACTTGTAAAACTGGAATCTGCCAAAAGTAAATTTAAATTTAAAACCTTTTTTAAAGACATAGTTTAGGCTAAGTTAATAACACCCTTTGCAAAACAGGTTTGTTTAATTAGTACTGTAGGTGTTTTCCTGAATGTGTCAATGTTTGGTGGAGGTTTGTAAGGACCCCAATGCAGAGATGAGGAGTCAGAGATGAGTTTGCAGATTTAATGGTAAGTCCAAAGGCAACAGAGGCACAAGTCCAAAAATCAAAAATACAGAAAAGCAAAAAAACAGGAGATGTCAAGGAGAATAACAAACAGGGGGCCGTGTAACAACAAACTAAGAAATCAACGAGAAACCAGCAATGAGGAACTACAGAGGTGGTGTATATATGGAGTACTGTGCAAAGAATGGGCTAATGAGCTAATTTGGAGCAGGTGTGAATAGAACTAACTAGAAGGGAGCCAGGGGAAAGGAAAACAACCACAAGGGGGCAAAAGGAAGTAACATAGGCTACGTTCACACTGAAGGCCTTAATGCTCAATTCCGATTTTTTTGTGAAATCAGATTTTTTTGCGTTGGTGTTCACATTTCTAAATATATGCGATTTCTATGTGATCTCCTGTGTGAACTGCAGTCACACAACAAAAGTGTCCCGCATGCGCAGTAGAGGACGCGATGACGTCACAGGCCAGCGTGCTCCATGTTTACGGAAGTGTAGTGATGGCATCGCATCTAGCGGTCTTTTCCAACCATAAAACCATAAAAACTCATTCTTTCAATATGTTTAAACATAAATACTGCTCTCCGAATCATCATCTGGCATGGTAGTTGTTTTTCTTGCCGCTTCTGCGTAGCAAGACACATAATAGTGACCTATGTCGGGTATTAGTGATGAATCCGACCTGGCCGTTCAGACACAGGTCGCAATTTGAAAAGATCAGATTCGTATTGGATTCAGGACCACATAGCCAAGTGGCCTGGGTCGGATTGAAAAATGGGATCTGTGTTGTTCAGACTGCCATGAAAAGATCAAATCCAGGTCGCATATGGGCCAAAAAATCGGATTTGGGTCACTTCAGGCTGCAGTGTGAACGTAGCCTAAAGAAATGCAAAACTGCATAAAAATAACACAAAATAGAAAAGAAACGAATAAACAAGAAAACACAGAACAACATAAATCAAAGTGGAACTGAAAACTGAAAAGGAACTCAAACAGCAGTCCACAAGAGGAGAACCCTAACAGAATGGAAGGGAGACAAGCATCTCTCAAAGTATATTAGATTTTGGTGGGGTTTTTTTATTTTGTTTTTTTATTTGACAAAAAGAAAATTTGAGTTATTAATGTTCCTCTCAAATAAACCTATATAGTCATTGTTGCCGTCATAATTCTTTGACTGCTGGGAGGCCTCCTGCCTCCCCCCAACTCATATTACGGTAAGTGATAAACTCCAAGTATCAGCCGGGCTCCTTTCAATCACCCTAATCTTGAGCTCTCTCAACAGATTCTGTTGAGACACTGGCTGGCACAAATACGTCAGGGGTATGAATACATTTGGTATTTGCGGTACCTTACGTTTTTTAGGTTATTTAGTTTTTTTGTTTTTGATAATAAACAGGTTCTTGTTATTCTTAGGGGAAAATCTGATGCAATAAATATCCGCCGTGCCAGCATTCAGGGTCCACACAATGCTAAGGAAAGCAAAACAAATTAATAAAGTTTAAACGAGAGAGAACTTCAGTCCGATTTGAATGGAGCTGGCATAAAACCAGCAGAGGTGGCACGCAGCTCTACTTGGTGAAGAATTGGGTTTCTCATTTTAGGAAAAAAAAAGAAAAGAAGAAAACTTTGCAAGCCTCTTGTTGCTATGGATTCATTTGCAATAAATGCTACTGAACCAGATGTGAAGAAAGGCTGTGCTGAAGGAGATCCATGCAGCTGTATATCTCAATTTACCCTTGAAATGTGAGTTTTTTATTCACACTCCAAGTAGGTTTACAGTGAAATAATGTGATACAAAGAATGAAGATGAGTAAAAGCTGTGGGTCTGTTTTTCATCCAAAGACCCTGGGGAGCTTGTTAAGTTGCATGGCATCATACATTGTTTGAAATACCAAGAATTTTACCTAAGTAAAAAATAAAAAACACTGTTGGACATGAAGTCTCAGGGGAAAACAATAAATGAGTTGTCACTGGGTGTTTTAGCAGAATGATCCAAAGCATATGGCCAAATCAACTCAGAAATGTTTCACTAGAAAATAAAATTAACCTTGTTTCATGGCCAGTTCAATCCCCAGATGTAAATCCTATAGCAAAGCAGAGCAGGAAGTTAGAATAGACTGTAAGACAAGATCTAAGGCAGACTGTTTCTTACTCTGTATTTGCTAAAAACCTGCAAAAGGTGTCACAGGAAAACACTAAGTAGAGTCCTATCGGCAAAAATGTGGTTATAGAGAAGATTAGACACAGTAATTAGAAAAAAATATATTTTCAAGGTTGAATACTTTAAATGTATGACTGTAATTGTGCATTTATTTATATTGACAGGTTTAAAAAACATATCTAATATCTATCTCAGTTTTGCTCTCTCATTTTAGTTTACTGGAAGACGCAGCTTCTTTTCAAGCATATAAAAAATCTGGCAAAATATCTTATTTTAGAATGAGTCCATTTGAAATTCCTGTGGGACTGTAACCATTAAAACTATGACAAATAAAACCCTCTCTGGTTTGGTTTGTTTACTGTTTGGATCAGAGAGGAATTTATACATGGGAAAAGATGTCAGAAAAAAAATGCCTTTAAACGGTGTGAAAACGAAATACAAAGCGATATATCATTATAGGGAAATGGGTGTCATAATGTTTGAATTAATTGGTGTAAATGTGAATTATTCTTTTACAAAACATTTGTCTTTCAGTTTCTTCCTGACCGTAAAATTTCCCTAGACCCGTCTGTATTCATTTCAGCATGCCCGATGACAAAATATTACCATTGTGTTGGTGTTGTTTTACTGGCGCTGAATAACTTTAGAATTTTCCCTCTATCATCACATATATTTCAGAATGACATAAACATTTAGGAAAACGGGCTGCTTCATGCTTTTTTTACATGTGTACCGCAGACCCATGTTGGCAAAGTGTTTTGCCCCTTTTGAACTAACAAAACATCTAATTCCATTCCCAGTGTAATAAAAGGGTACTTGGACAGGAATATAAACATTTCGCTAAAGTTGAACCAGATGCTGCTGAATGGCCCAGTGCAGGCTTGACTGCAGGGAGAGTTAGGAGACAGAAAAACAAGGGGGTTACTATAGGAAAGTGAGTCGGTGCTCAGTCTTCACTGTATCAAAATAAAAAATCTTCATCTCCTTCATTCCTTTGATGCCTAGTCCAGAAAGAAGGGACATCCCTGAGAAGACATGACAGGAAAGCTAACCAGGCTGGATTTGATATACAGCAGCGTCTTGCATGATGCCTTCTGGAGATTTGGTTCATATTTTGTCACGTTACATTTCCATAAATATTTTTGAAATTGTATAACTTGATAAAATTGGAGGTTTGTCAAGATAAGAAATCAAAATTTTAGAGGAAATAAAAGCTTAAGCTCATGCAGAGTAAATGAATGCAAATTCAGTTGAATTCAGTTTACCTATA
>NW_015151407.1:12784-19049 GCF_000732505.1 Cyprinodon variegatus | reverse complement strand
TGTTTCTTGACTTTCATGACTCAGTTTGTCAAAAAAAAAAAAAAAAAATCTTCTCAACACAGCAGACAACATGCCTGCCATATTTGTAAATGGAAAAATTAACCATCCTTTTCCATTCTCATCACAAATAACCACTGCTTTTTGTTGGTCTATCATTTAACATTCCAAAATAATGCCAAAGTAACACTGAGATCTGAATCAATTCTTTTGCCAGACATTATTATCAACTTTGCATCCATAGAAAAACAAAAACAAGATGTTCAAATTTCCAAAAGAAAGAGAAGACTCG
The DNA here is from genome assembly GCF_000732505.1 of Cyprinodon variegatus. Lineage (NCBI taxonomy): Eukaryota > Metazoa > Chordata > Actinopteri > Cyprinodontiformes > Cyprinodontidae > Cyprinodon > Cyprinodon variegatus. The sequence continues at coordinate 18,760 of NW_015151407.1, read as the reverse complement.
CTGATGAACCACAAACTTTATGTTTTTTTTTTTAAATGTCAGTACAAAAATACAAAAATATGTTGTAGCAGTCTTCACTCAATTTCACAGCAGATACACAGGTAGGTAGAGAAAATGAATATATTTACAGAAGACTCATTAAAATGCTTCCTAGTACCCAACAGGGACTGTTCAAATCAGACATCTGTTTTGAGAATTTAGGCTGGTTTACCAGTGTCAAAGGCAGTTGAACACATTATAATCAGCTCTAGTGAAATGTCCCGATCTGTTAGGCATTCCCAGACAAATCTAATTTTCTCCCAAGTCAGATGGCACTAATAATATTTTTCTGTCTGGTAGACGCTTAAAAATCCCAAAATATTTTTCTGTCTGGTAGACGCTTAAAAAAAAAAAAAAGCCCAATCCAATCAAAGAGGCAAAACAGCATCTGAGCAAACTTGCACGACCTCCAAAAATGCATTAGCAAACAAAGCCAAGCAGTAAACAGAATATGCATTTTACAGGGCTGGGATTTGTACCAACATATCCACTGGGATCCCACAATAAAAAAAACAAACAAACAAAAAAAAAAAGATGGTCCTAATTTTGGTGAACTGTGGGTGGTGAATAGCTTGGACCTGGATCTGGATTTGTAAACCCCCCCCCAGTGCATGCAGGAGGAGGGAGGCAGGGGCATGACTGCACAGGTTTGTCTTCCTCTGCACACAAACTAAAGCTAAATTACAATAGAATAGCAGATATGTTGTTTGTGGTGAAATACAACCAAGCTGACTGAGAGTTAATTGGTTTGAGCTCTCAAGGCGTTTTGGCGCTGTCTCTAACCACCATAAGAAAATACAGGTTTCATAGGGTGTAAACTGAAAAGATGTTAATTACCTAAACCTGTGAAAATGATTGAATTTTAAACAAAAACAATATATATATGATTGATCATCTTTCCCATGGTTAAGTGAATTTGTTATTTGGAAAAATAATCATAAATAGAGTTTTATACCTTCTCCAATAAATAGTATTGGTAATCTATTTACAATATGCACACATCTCCCAAACTACTCCATACAAAGACACATTTATCAGCCTCTCACAAAACAGTTGGGTTTTTCATAATGTGATCTTTTGGTCCCAAGCGAGGAGAATAGAAGGGATTGTCAAACTGAAGAGGTCATTTTGGGGAACTAGTGGTGTGACGTCATGGTCAATCAGCTCAGATCCTGCCAGAGGAAACGTTTACACGGCGTTCTCCTCGCTGTCCCTGGATTTGTGAGAATTCCGAGGTGAACCTGGAGGAAAATGCTTTGTCAGAGTTGAACTTGTTAACAAACAAAAAAACAAAAAAAACAAAAGTTCTTACTGTTGCAATGGCCATAGTGGCGGACTCCTATGGAGCGGCCAAGGTAGCAGGTGGCCCTGCGGAGGTGGCATGCGCTCTGATAGGTGATGTTGTTATTGCCACAGATCTGCTGGTCAGATGTCACAGGTGTGGGGCATGGCGTGGTACGGCACATGACGCAGTGAGCACTGTTGGTCTGGTCAGTGACGCAGGTGTGGGGTCCCGGACACACAACACTGGAACATGACTCTGTGGAAAAAAAATAAAGAGGATATTGGAACATAAGGATTAAGAGAACAGAGGGTAGAAAAATATACAGGGTAGACAAAAGTAATTTAATAGTTTCAAACATTGGGCACTATGGAAAACCTATTATGTTAATGGTTTTTGAGGTTAATCAGTGCTTGCTTTTATTCAACCCAGAAAATATGTAAAAATAATTTATTAGTCTAAAGTTCCTGTTTAGATTCAAGATTTTAAAACCTTTGGGTTTGTCCTTTCTTTTACCTTTCTACAACATTTTAAAAGTCCTTTATGTGTTTTTTTATGCTTTTAAATGAAAATGTTGCTTTAGAAGTATGCTGTCAAAGCTTTGATTTAATTCCTGCCAAGACGCCAGACAGTGTCATAGTGATCAGTTTTCTTCAGAGATTAGGAACATCCAAACGTAATCTAGTCCTTGCCCCTACCGCACCTTCTTTTTTACTCATTGTGCATTAGCTGGCTGCTCCTTCTGATAATCAACTTCCTTATAGAAATGACTCCTTCTGTTGTTTAGAAATATTTCTGATTGTAGGAAGAAAAAAAAAAACTAAAGATATATCCAAATCAAGTAAATTAATCTATTAGATATTCATGTATCTAAGCCACGTCACTTCACATTTATCCATGGGCCAAACTAAAAAAACAAAAAAATCAATTAAGCTGAACTTGAATGCATCCAGATCATTTTTATAAATAAGTGCTTGCAAAATTGGATCAAAAGAATATAGTCTGTGCTCAATTATTATGAAATACTGGAAATGGTTAAATAAAAAATACTTTTTGAACTTGATGAGGCATGTTGAACAATCAATAACTAAAAAGTCTATAATGTACATTTTATAGTTCATTTTATAGTATGGAAGAGTTAACAGAATGCTTATTTTAAAAAACAGATTGAAAAATGACATGTTGATAAAGGAGAAAAAAACAACAAACCGTCATTTATACTGACAAAAGGTTTCAGTGCTTTTAAGTGATTTTGTTTTACATTTTGCTTTTATTTGATAAATAAGTTTAAAATTCAGTTAAATTAATATGACAATACATTCAAAATATTTCTGAAGAGCTTGTTCAGCTATTAAACAGCTGTTAGAAGTAAGGAATTAGATTATCTTTATACTTATTTTCACCAAGTATATGTCAATAACCTCATACCCTGGAGATTTTTGGACGGCCAATAAGATAATGCTTACTTTTACACTCGCCCTGGTACATGATTTCCAGGTCTGGGTGTCCCATGCAGCGGGCCATCAGCAAGGCACACTCATCCTTGTACGACCTGCCGTCGCTGCCACACACAGCGTGCTTTCTCTGAATGTGAGAGCAGTCTGGAGAACACACACACTGAGGCCTTCCCATTTTCATCTTGCAAACCTTCCCAAGGCTGCATTTGACCCCCTCGCAGGAGTCTAGAAAGAAAGAACAATGTGTTTCAGTGTTGATATATTGACATGTTATATACACATTAGGGAAGTGCTCAGGCATTTTCATCCAAAACAAAGACCAAATGTGGGTCTTTCCCCGACAGCGAGACAATTTTCGCTCTGCACAGTATTTATAATATCCACATCTCTTTATTGACTGTTGCACAAAGGTGTCTCGTCTGGCGGAATGTGCGACGGGTGTGTTTTCATAACAGAACTATGTGTAAGTCTGCATACACACTGTCTCTTGGCTCCTGCAGGGAGAATGGGAGGAGGAGGGGGGGCGCTCTGAGGTAGACTGAGTTCAAAAAGCTGTCCAAAAAGTTTACAGGCTGACAAATCAGGAAGCCCCCAGGCTCCTTTAACACTCCATATAATGTTAATGCACAGGAGGTGGTGCAACCCTATACAGTGTAGAGTCAGCATTAGTCTAAACAAATAGGACTTTTCAGACTTTATGATGATTATTCTTGATAAGCTTCTAAAAGAGGCTTGCAAATAACCAAAAGCATATTTCCTGTATCAGGAACCGATCTTAGAATCCCACACCTTTAACTTTAAGTCAACTTGGATGTCACTGCATATTTTTTATTTGCATATGCTTATATCCACAACCGTGCCTCATAATAATGTTGATGCGTTCATCTGAACTGACAAGTTTTTGTTCATTCAGCATTTTTTAATCCTCCTACGGTTTGATTCCCAGACATGTAGGCAAAGGAACGCGAATTCCAGACACTAAGAATGATTGTGTTGTTTAAAATGTTCTCATTTTAATGCTGCTTGCAGAGAGAACTGAGAGAACATGTAATGTGTTTTCCTCTAATGATTTTATAACAGAAAATAACAGAAAATAAAAGGTTTTCCAAGGTAAATTTGGGGCTAAAGCTGATCAGGGTGAACTCTTTAAGCTTTTCTTTTTGGTTGGAGGCCAAAGTCAGAGGCATATTCCCCCAAAACTCTATAACAAGCACCAATGACTGGTTTTATTTGAAATGTAAATCCCCTTATTGTCCAACAAAGGGGAAATTTGTTCTCTGCATTTTGACCATTTTGACCAGGGAGCAATCAGGGTTAAGGGTTTTGCTCAGGAACCCAGGGGGGAGGCTGTGGGGATCGAACCAGGTACTTGCAACCTTATAAGAGCACAAGTGCACTGCTCTGACCACTAGGCCAGCACTTACCCCATACAGTACCTCACAGTTCAATCTAATACATCAACCAGGCTTCCTTTTTTAAATTTTAGTGTGTATCTTTTTAACCCTTTATGATATTTTCCAATAGACAGATATAGCAGTTTGGAGGTTTATTACAGCCCTTAGCATTTTTCAACAAAGTTCCTTAAAGTTATTGATCAGCATGATGTAGGTAAAAGTAACTGCATGTGTGCTCTTTAGGGACATTTTTATAATGGTCATTTTCTATTACCTTTGCATGGTTTGCAGGAGACAATACCCAGGAAGCCGAACAGACTGACTTCGTTTAGGGGCAGGCTGGTGTTGGACCACGCTGTGTCCAGACGGCCCCCAGAACAGCACTCCTCTCTGCTCACCTCTCTCATCAGCACCATGTCACACCGATGGTCTGGACCCTGCTGCAACCAGCACATCCCCGCTGGACATGTCCACAAAAAGGCATATTAAAAAAACATTTCTACATATTATGGATTGAGTTGGCACATTAAAATGTATACATCACATTAATAGATAAGCTTTTGTGTTTTTTGTCGTTGTCTTTTCTATCTCGTCTTTTCTTGCAAAATAAAAATAGGTAGATTGAGCAGGTTTAGCAGGTCCACATACAAGGTTCTTATCATATCCTTAGCATATGTTTAATCTAAAGGTAAGATGCAGTTTAAAAATGCATTTCTCCAAGTTTGAAAAACACAAAACAAAGTCCACTCACCACTGACTGGATTTCTTCCAATCTGACAGAGAGAAAGAATCGCACCCAAAGCAAATATCAAAAACCTCATTGTTTATCTTGGTGGGAAGAAACGCTTTAAAAAAAGAGTCTTCAAACAAATATGTGCAAAAATGATCAGCGTAAAGAAGTGATGTTCTTCTGATGAACAGAGCAGATCCTTCTAACTTCTTCCAGCGAGGAGTTTCCCTAAAGTGAATGGATGTGTTGTGGATAAGTGATGTCGTTCCCCCTCTGTATAAATATTTAGCCCAGATGGAATTATGCTGCTGGGATGGGCGATCCTCTCAGCCAGTAATAAGCTAGGGCAGGACACAATTCGACTCTGACTCAATTTCCAGAGTCGGGAAATGATCCATGCCCTCCAGCTCCAGGCGGAGGGCACTTATGTGACCTCACAAAACTTTTTGACAACACATTAGACTAATTTAGGGCTAATTAGGTTGAAGAAAAATGCTACTATGCCTGTTTTCTGAATTATTGTGTTCATTAAACACAAATCTCAACCTGTTGTGTTTTCTTCTGCAAATTACTTAAGGTACTACATGACTCTATCATTATTCTTAGTTAACGTCTTAGGACTGTTTGCTTTACAGTCTGTTGTTTGTTTTTAATGCTGCATAGTTCAATAATTACAGTGCCTCGCAAAAGTGCTTTAAACACAGCAAACTGATTTTTAATGGTTAGTGATTCTGTATTTCTACAAAGTGACAAATAGTTACAAAGTGGAAGGAAAAAATACACACTGCTGTAAAAATCTCATAAGTAAAATGTGAAAAAAAGTCTCCTAATTAGTAAATTGACTTACGCTGCATGTATTTTAATCTCAGCATAAGAACAACTGCTCTTTATAAGCTCTGAGGGTAGTTAAGGGATATTAGCAAACAAACAGCACATTTAAGGCCAAAAAAAAAAAAAAAAAACAACAGACCAAAAACAGCCCACAGGTCAGGGAGAAACTTTTCAATATGAAAATGGTATGGTACACACTATAAGTGGCATATTCTCTCTGTGTGGATAGATAGATAGATAGAT
>NW_015151407.1:0-10831 GCF_000732505.1 Cyprinodon variegatus | reverse complement strand
TTCATATCTTTTTTATATTTTTGAAACCAAATCAATTACCAAATATTAAAATTTAATGCAGATTTTTTTTTTTCAGGGAGTAACGCATGTTTTATCTATGTGAAAGCATTCAATCCAAAATATGGCAAAGCAGAAGGAACTTAATATAAAACTTTATCAAATCCCCCCTTTATCATTTGTTAGTTATCATTTGTATCCTCTTGTTCAGCCATTCAGCAAAGATGTTGCTAGGTGGCCGTACCTGTTATTTTGGCATTTGACCAACTTGAGCCCTTGAATTATATATTATCTACTATAAATTAAGTTAAAAAAAAAAAAAGTTGAGAAAAACAGTCAAAAAGCTATTGCAAAGTTAAAAAGTGCAGTTAAAAAGTTAATATGCTGAGTCGAGAAGTAAAATAAGTGCCTGTATCAGCATTAATACCCTATGCTTTATATTGTGACAGAAAAGTGTTTATTTCACTCTGTGGGTGTTTTTCATAAATTTAAAGAAGCACTTTTATTTTTGAAAATATATTACAGGAATTGTCCGTTTCTTGTTAAGACATTCACCTTGATTTTTGCCATAAAAATATACATATTTTTTGAATGTTATAAAAGGTAATATAAAAGGCTCATGTCCTGTTCTCCAATAACACTCTTAGCTTGAAATTTTGATTTTCAAAGTATTTCAATGAGTGCCCAATAAAGGGTTAAGATTAATAATAAAAATTATACTCACATTACAGATGCATGTCTAATGTATGTCAGGTGAACCATCTTGAGTTTTATATACATTAGGAAATAATACAACACACAATTAAATTCAATTCAGTTTCTTTATGTAGAGCCAATTCACAATGCATGCCATCTCAAGACACTTTACAATTCAACCAGATCATCCAGTCAAATTGATTCAAAGTTTTCTATCTAAGGAAAACCAGTTGATTCCTTCGACTCATTGACTCAAAGGCAATCCCTCACACTAAGCATGCTTGTATCGACAGTGGAGAGGAAAAACTCCCTTTTAACAGGAAGAAACCTCCAGCAGAACCAGGCTCAGTGTGAGCGGCCATTTGCCGAGGCCGACTGGGGTTCAAGGAGACAGAAAGGCAACTGTCAACCAGCTCCATAGGCCGCCCCATCCAGGAAACACACAGCCAGGTAGAAGAGCTCTGAGCCAACTCCCATGTCAGAGGATGAAAGAGAGCACATCCAGCCAGTCACGGTCAGAGAAACAGGACTACACTGAAAAACAGGCTGATCCGAACATCTATAAACAAAGGTGTTGATGGCAGCAGCACAGGTGATATTTCTCTCCAGGATGGTGTCACAGCCAAACAGGATAGGACCATATGAAGCTGCTATAAAAAAAGCAGAGAGAGCGTAGTGTCAGAGATTAAACTAACAAATTCTGCAGAGAGGGAGAATAGAGATAGAATGAAGAAGGATGATGAAAAGGGGTCCCTTTGTCCTCCAGCAGAGAAAGCCTATAGCAGCATTGCTATAGAGATAGCTCAGGATAACCTGAGCCACTCTAACTATAAGCTTTATCAAAAAGGAAAGTTTTAAGCTTACCCATAAATGTAGACAGGGTGTCTGCCTCACAGACTAAAACTGGTAGTTGGTTCCACAGCAGAGGAGCCTGATAACTAAAAGATCTGCCTCCCATTCTACTTTTAGAAATTCTAGTAAACCTGCAGATTGAGAGTGAAGTGCTCTGTTAGGAACATACAGTAAGGAACAATCATATCTCTGATGTAGGATGGAGCATCACCATTTAAGGCTTTATATGTTAGTGGAGGATTTTAAATTCTATTCACAGTGGTCCTTAGTACATCAATGAAATAAATATCTATTTTTACTTTTCAGTTCATGCTGCCCTTTGAAATCTTTTTTAAACCTGTTACTGACAGCCTGTCAGTATGGGCCATTCATTTGCAGTGCCAAATCTGACTTCCCTGTTTTCCAGCATTCATCAGAAGATTTGGAAATAGAATATTTGGATGTTACAGTAAATGGAATTATTGTAACATCCAAAAAAGAAAAAAAAAGATGTACCACAGATTGCTACGTAGTTTGTGAGGACTAATTTTTACAGACTGGTCAGATAGATCTACATTTTGGAGTGTGACGTTTTTTCAGCAAGACGTGCTGCGCTTGATTGGTCTCCCGCAGAGACAACCAAATAAGTCCTTGCAGGGAGTGAGTAAAATTCTTAAGTCAGCTGCTGCCTTGAATAATTTCTGACCATTCTCTAAAGGGAAGAGCCAGTCATTGCAGGCTTGTAAATACGGTAAACTTTAAAGTGCAATAACATAAACATAACATAACATATGTTAACAGGCAAGATGTTTACAAATCATCTGAGAAGAAGGCCGCATTTGAAATACCAGTACATTTGTGGTTATTGAAAGTATGTCATAACTCTGTTGATTTGTCAAAAAAAAAATGTCATTGCTTTACTTTCCAGAACTACATACGCTTTCTAAAAGGAATACAAACCAATGAGGTTAACTTCTGGAAAGTGATGTCTAAAGAAAACTACTGAAACCTTTTCCTCAACATGAATGTCCCTTTACTATCAGAAATAAAGTTGTTGGTATATATATATATATATATATATATATATATATATATATATATATTTATTTTATTTTTTTTTAAAAGTAAATATAATTCTGCCAGGATAATTTTGGTTTTACCTCTATGCATGCATTTAAAACAAAAAGAGGATCCATGTTTTCATGGTAGTGGACTGATAAATGAGTTGCATTAGACCAAAAGGCCACATGATGGTGCTCATCTGACGTGTCTCAAATTTCCTTCCCTTGTTGCCAGGGTTTCCATTAGGCTGCCTGAGACTTCTATGGGAAATCTTATTTTATTGGCTACTTTTTTTTTCTTTTTGTTCACTATATCTCAACCAAACACAATCATTATTCACTCCTTGCATACATTTTCTGTCAATGTTTCCATTAGTAACATTTTCACCTCATCCATTTAGTGTATTACAGAGTAAAGACCCTGCACTGCCTTGGGTTAATCAAGAATCTGGAGCACTTGTTTAGTTTTCATAAATATTCTTGATCAGTAGGGAAGCAGAAACTGCATTTTCTCCATGTCTAGACACTTGTTACCCATCTGAAGTCATGTTGTTGTGCACGTCACGCAGCTAAACACAGCTGAGCAGTGGTAATTGTCTGCCTGCCCCAGACAGGCTGAAAGCAGCTTCATCATCTATCCACTCAATTTACTCCTAATGTGGGCTACTGATTGAACCGGCAATGAGGATAGGAAAAGTGACGAGGGCAAAAAGAGTCACCCCTTCAGCTGCTCTTTGTTCAACTTTCCTCCTCCTTCTCACCCACCTAACCCAGCTTCCTTCCTGTATTTAGTGAAGTCCCTGCAGCGGTTCATTAATGGGAACGGTTAATGTCGGTGCACGCTCTACTCATTAGAAAGCTACACACTCTTCAACTTTCTCCTTCCATTTCCCCCACAGTCGTACCTTTCTTTTTGCCCTGGTGTCACCAATTCTGCACCCCTGAGGCCTTCTTCTGCTCTTTCGTGCTAAAACCAGAGCAGGACCCTCATGGAGTCATGACTAAAGTTCTTCCATAGGGGCTCTTGTTAAGTTCCTCCCTCATCTATCGGCTCCTCCCCTGGGTGCGCTAAGAACCCCTGCTGTTCACCTACCCACAAATGTCACATGGGTCAGCATTTCTTTCTTTCATGTCTTTGAATTTAAACAACAACCTGTCATTTCCCTAATGTCTGATATTGTAAATTAGGCTATATTTCAAATATTTGCAGAAATCTCAAAAATCAGCACCACATAATTATCATACTCAGTGATTTAAGAAACCAATCTGTCATTTGATGCCTGATTGCTGAAGCTGCAGTAGCCTCTGTGATTTAAAGTGTTCAGGTTTAAAATGTTCATGCCATATCTTAGCTGTTAACTTAACTCCCTTAAAGTTATTAGGCATGGATGTATTGTATGTGCTGACAGTGAGAGAGACCTATTTGAGCAAGGTTCCCCCTTATGCAAATTAGACTGTCATTGAAATATTTTGTTTTTTCATTAGTCAACCAGCTCAGAACATGGAATTCTTATAGGATATAGACTCATTACAGAGTGATCAATTGTTATAAAATGGTTACTCTTGTGGAACAAGGGGATTACAATATGTTATGTCTATAAAAATCTAGATGTTAAAGAAGACCATTCATTTTTATGGTTTAACAGATATGTTATATATGGCCTACATATAATTGGTGACACTATAGCTGCATAACATATTTAACAGACATACATATGTAACAGCATACTTTAATATAATTGCTGAAAAGCTGACTGTTCATGTATTCAAGCATTTTAATAGAGAACGTAATGTAAAAAAAAATCTGACTCAAAGTCTCGAATCCAAGGTCCCTTATTCTCTTTTTTGAAACTTAATTTTAGAACTTGGAAATTTCAAGCTGCAAGTGCAAATGAAATACAGACTATCTTTGTTCTGTCAGGATAGCTTATGAAACATAACAGCAACTTTAACCTTGATGTGCATTTAAAGCTCTGAAAACTTGGCAAAAAATTGGCATACCAGCAAAGCATAATGAAATAATGTATACGTTGCCTGAAAAATCAAAACAAGACCGTGGAGACAAAAGAACTTTTCAATATAATCAAATATTCAAAAGCAAAAGTAGTGATTTATTTCCAAGCCAATCCTTTAAAAATCTAGTTTCACGTTGCATCAGGGACATTCCAGTTGTGTAACAAGCAAAGCTTCAGACATATTCAAAACTACCCTGTCTATCTTGTGTTTGCAAGACATTTCCCAACAACCATCTGCTGTCTTCACGCTTCAAGCAGCCTTATGTCACCTTCAGATGCAACTTATGGAAATAGTGTTTGTCAGACCTCATTTAAAGTTCCCACATCGCCTTCTGCTATTTAATATGCAACTTAATATGAGTCACTTACTGTAGGCAGTAACTTGGTACTGCAAGACACCTTGAATATTGGAGCAAAATTAAACAGGTTGTCTTGGAAGTCATGCTGATGTATCATAAGCACAAAAAAGAAGTAGGAATTATGAAGAGCAAATACAAAAACATCTTTATTTATGCTAAACAGCAATTAAAACTTAGAAACTTGTATCTTTGTTTAAGGCAGAGATTTCTCTACCTAACAGAAAACATAACAGCTCCATAAATCTTTTCAGTTTTAGGATGCTTGAACATGACCCAGCAAACTTTATACTCTGTGCAACAAAGTTTTTCTCTTTTTTACATCTTAGCCAGTAATGTCATGTTATTCCCTATACAAACATGAAAGGTTTTCCAAAAACAGTCATACAGGTTGTATAAACAGATTTGGACAGTTTGCTCTGAATCACTGAGTCCCACAAGGTTTCGTTCTTGGTCCTGTTTTATTTGTGATGTATTTTCTTCCTATATAACCTCTCTTATGATATATAAGAGTTATATCCTATCACTGCCATACTTATAACTTTCTAGCCTGAACTGCCAGACTAGTACAACGTATACATGGTGTATCAATGTGGCGAGGAGGTGGTATAGCTGGGTTTAAAGGTGGGACTAACAGAGACAGCATCATCAGGTTAGAACCAATCAGATAATGATTGATGTGACCAAAAACACCAAGCGAGTTTTGCAATTTTTTCGTCCATGAAACATGTCAAGCCGTCGAAGGATATATGATGTGCAGTCTTTTTCGTTCTTAGTTTTCTTTGCTACATTGCTCAGATGCAGTCGCCATCTTGTAATTATGCTTGCAGAAAAGGGTGCTGCATTATGGGTAATTCTGGCACTGAGAGTTAATAGTAACTAGCACGTCACATTTAAACTAAGCATGACAAAAGTGATTGCATTCTTTTACCAGCATGATTTTTATTTTTATTTTGAGCTTGATTATGTTTCATCTAAGGTAAGTTAGTTTTGTGCTCTTTATCATTATCCACCATATAGATTCTCATTATATCACAGACTCCAAAAAAACTGTGCACAGTCCTTTAATTAAAGGGATGTTTACCTATTTTATTACGTTAACCAGTTTCAAGGCTTCTAGTTTCTTTTGATAAAGAGTAGCTTAGCGCTGTTAAGAAGCAAGATGATATATTCTCATCAGCCTGGACCTTTATTCCAAAATGTCATATTCGAACTTTACAGCCTTTGTCTGCACACTGGCCCTTTAAAGACTCTTGACTGCACAAGAGCAGCAGTTGCCATGGCCACAAATGACTGAAGTGTGTCTGTTGCCAGTGTAATACAGAAAGCTGTCAGAAACAGATAAATATGATAAAAACAAGGGAGGGTTGGGCTTTTATTCTCACTATTCTCATTTTCATGACTTAGTTCTGTGTGGCAGCTCAGATTCTTGTTTCCACCATGTTTAGCCTGACAATAAATCAATCACAATAAAAACATATCTGTTTGTTCGAGAATCCATTCAAATAACTTTTGAATCGTACAGTCCAAATAGCTTCATGTGTATAGCTTTTTGAGACTGACATCTCTTTTCATTTACTTGCTACAGTAAGCTGCTTGATGAGCTGATCAATTAGTTTCCTTTTTACTTCTTCTCTGCCTGTCAACAAGCATGAATTATTGCAGAGACTTAAATCAATTTGTTTGCCATTTATAGAAGCTGTTTCCTTACAGAGTTAGGTAGAAAGGATAACGAAGGATGGTGATGAATGGCAGTCTAAAAAAATTACTGAGTACTGTTTAAATATTTAAACAAGCTAAAGGGCAGATGGGTGTTTTGAATTAATTATCTCACTCGGAGTAAATATGAATGCTATGACCGGCTTCATGAGTAAAGGAACCATGCTGGAGTCTCTGCAGTATTAATGAGAGACAACAAAAGAGCCTCACCTTTCAAAGTTTAGCGGGTTCACGGGGTAAAGCAGGCAAGTATTTGTGATTAAATCACTTTTTTCTTAGCAATGTTGCAGTAAAATATAAGACAAAATATAAGAAAGGAATGTGACCTTGGTTTCTGAAATTGAAATTATAAAGAGAAACTTATTGGGAAATACCATTTAAAGAAGTAAGAATATTTACATACCTTTTATGTATTTAATTTTATTAAACAAAAAAGTTTAGAAGAAGTGTGGATGTGTCACATTTTGTATTTTATTGTAGGGTAAGCTAGCTGACTACTCTGCAAGTTTTTTTTTTTTGAGATACTCAGGATGAAAAAAAAAACATTCTTTGTGGGGATTTTGTAAGACAGCTGCGGTCCAGAATATGTAGGATATGCAGGGACGTTATCAGCCCATTTCCCGATCCTAATCCTACACAAGTCCTGTTTGGAGGGAAGGTAAAGTCACTTTATAGCCTAACCTTTTTCTTTCTATTAAGCCAGACCACCATACAGTGATGGACAAACATATAACAGACTAAATAATCGTACAGAAGATATCCAGCAGATTTTGTGGCCAATTTTCAGCCCCATCTTGGATCAGACCAAAAAAAGTGTTATAATCTGAAAATTTTAGGAGTATCACTGATGGGTCTGTTGGGGGACAGTCATCTGGGGGCAAATATAAGGAAAGTTTGTATACACAAGAGTTATCTGGTGCTTAATACTCTTGTGTATGAGAAGACATTGTCAAGGCACTGTTGCATGTGTCCTATAAGCTTCTGGTGCAGATTTACTGAAGTGATGGAGCTGAAGGCTGAACTGTAGTCCACAAATAGGATTCAGGTGTATGTCCTTGGGTAAGTGGTGTAGTGCAGGTTGAAGCTTACTGATGCTGACCTCTTTGCATGGTGTTTGGATGGTGTACAAACTGCAGGACATCAAGCTGGAGGCCTTTGATGTTCTTCAAATGGTTCCACACCAGTTGTTGAAAGGATTTTATACCCCAAGGCAGGGCTGTACGTGTGACCTTTCTCCCAGGAGCACCAGTCCCCCCAAATAAAAAGATTTAGGAGCACAGAAAGACATTTTAGCGACACTACATATTTTCTTAGCACATTTGAAATTATAGTTATAGTTCATGTTTTGTGAGGTTGTCCTTTTCAAGTGGGGGTTTCCAATCACGAACCCCAGGTTCTGCCCTGAGCAATAAAATGTTGTCCTCAAACTCAAGCCACGGTAAGAGTTTGATCCAATTTGATTTAAACCTATAAACCTTGTTAGCATAGATTTTATAAGGATCAGTGTTAAAAATTTGGGCAAGTTGATCAGCATAGGCTTTAAGGCAGAATGGAGGCACCTATCCTCATTACAGAACGTTTACTGTTTACCAACAAGTTGTTGTTTTTGTAGCACTTTGGGACCTTGTTTCAAAGTAGACTGACAGGAAATTGGGTTGATGACAGGATTTCGGGCTGATTCCAATGAAGGAATAGGTACCGGTATACTTGGAAGGCATTGTCAGGATTTGGTTGGGGTTTGTTGACCCAAATGCAGAGGCAGGGAGGCAGAGGTGATTTTGTTGTGGGTTTAATGAAAGGTTAACTGAACACAGACGCAGGAAATCCAAAAATCCAAACATGAAAACATAGTCCAAACAAACGGAAACCAGGAATCCAAAAACAAAAATCAAAACATGAAAACAAAGTCAAAACAAACCAGAAACCATGGAGACATCAGGGGGGATACTATCAGGAGGAGCAAGGCTCAGGGAGAAGGAGTTGGAGGAAGTTAGATGAGGAACCAGCACTAAAGAACTGAATAGAGAGTATTTAAGGGAGACTGAAACAAAGATAGAACTAATAAGCGGATTGGGAGCAGGTGTGAACAGGGCAGAATCAGGAAAGGAGCTAGGGAAAAGGGAGAACACAAGAGGGCAGCAGAGGGCAACAAACAAAAACCTGAAGACTGAAAATAACCAGAAAACACAATAAAATAAGAACCAAACCACTAAACTAGAAAACATGGAGCAAAGCAAAACTGAATACTCAAAAGAAAACGTAACAGAACCAAGACTGAGACAGTAATTGAGAAATACCCAGACAACACAATAAAATGAGAATTAAACCATAAATAACTAGAAAACAAGGAGCAAAGCAAACCTGAATACTCAAAAGAAAAACATAACAGAACCAGAACTCTGACAGGCATGAGTCAAAATGAAATCAATAATGAAAGTAAGGTTTTTGTTTTGTTTCCTGACAGAGATTTGGACGGACAGGTCACTTGGTTTGGTTCCCAAGCAGGCAAGGAAGATCAAAAGCCTTGTTTTTATTATTCAGCTCCTTTTATCTTCAGCAAAAAATAAAGGAAACCCTTGAAAACAAAGTTAAATAAAAATTATGTAGAACCAATGTGTCAAACATATTAAATACTGTTTTATATATGAAAAAATCATGATAATCATAACTCCTTTAAGGATTTCAGGGCTGTTGGCTCCTATATCCAGTGACCCAAGGATGACAGTCAAGTTACTGTATATCCTGGTAAAGGCAGCAGTTTATCTTAGGTCAACACAAACAAACATGCACATACAACCAAACGCAACTGAAAGTGAACATGTATATTTTTGGACTGTAGAAAAAATTCAGAGAACGCAGAGAAAGCACACAGGCTACATCCTGCAGAGCGAGAACAGGGAAACTTAACATCTAACAGAATGTATTTTCAGAAATAATATGCTGTAAAATATAGTTTTAAAAAGGATTGTAAAATGTTAATCCACCAAAAGATATTCATTATACAAATTTGATATATATGAAGCATTTATTTGGTCATAAATATAGTGAAAGCCTGTGGAACATTAAAGTGTTAGTAAAACCAAGACAAGAGAGTAAAAGTCATTCTGGTAAAATTCTTATTTGGTTCATGGTTAAGCTTGTACAAAGTCTCACATAATTGCCTCTTTAAATGCTTTTTTATATAACAGCAGCAGTGGAGGTGGAGGAGTAAGATGAGCTGTTTTATATTGGATAATAGGAAGAGAAAGAGGAGCCTCTACCCGCAGGAAACAGGAGGGGGAAAAGTAATTTCTGGAAATAATGGATATTGACAATGGAGAAAGAGAAATAAAGTGGAGACGATTACAAGGCAGGAAAACATGGGATGTACATGTGACAAGAGCACAAAGGATGCAATATTTCACTTTACACGCAGCTCCATGTGCGGTAAATGGATACACATGCATGTTCTACACATAACCCTCTCTTCACTACACTCACACCTTCCACGCTTGTTCCCACTCATATCCACATACTCTTTCACACAGTTTGGACTTTTCAAAAAGAGCTTTTTCACTCTACACGCAAACACAGTCACTCAAAGCTGCATGCCGGATCCCCCAGAGACTCAGCTTGCAGCCCTCTGAGCTGTTACAAAACAAATGGCCCATCCATTACTGAATATTACACCGAGAGGATGCTGCTTGTTACAGGAACTGAGTGTTTCTATCCAGCATGTGTGATAAGAGGAAAAAGCCACATCCACATGTCATTTTTTGGCTGAAATCTAAAGTGCAGTGAGCCACCTACCGAGGACACGTGGTTGATGATACTGAGAGTAGATTTATCTGGTGTGAAATTCTCTTTCATGATCTCTACCTTTGAATCCCTGCTGTTTTTTTCTATTCTTCAGTGGTGTGAAATAGTATTTCCCCACTTAGTGCTTTCTTTTCTGTTCTGTTGTAACACCTCTACTTGTCATGATCCTGCTCTTTGTGGACTTTTTGAGTTTTCATTTACATTTTAATTTATGTCATTGTGTTTTATTGGTAATTGTTTGTTTTCTTGTTGTGTCATTGTAGTTGTTTTCTAGTTATTTTTAAGCAGAATTTTTGACCAATTGATCTCTCTGTAGTTTCATAATAGTTTTAATAGGGACAACCTTAAGAAAAGAGGA
>NW_015151406.1:312973-314780 GCF_000732505.1 Cyprinodon variegatus | reverse complement strand
TGAGGTAACTCTCACCTTAATAAGGTCCAAAAGAAAATGGAGCTGCTTCCAGAACAGGTACCAGCAACAGGCCCCTGAGTGCAGATGATGGAGGACCTCTCTCACCAAAGCAGAGAACAGGGGAACTCGCTGAGGTGAGGCTGGATGGCAGGGCACCGCTGAATCAAAACCCAACTGGACTAACTGAACACACGGCCGCCATTATCCTCCAAAGCTGCTGTCGTGCAAAGTTAGTTTTTCCCTGCGAGAATTTGTATCCCCTCACCAGGAGCACAGACTAAAAAGAGCTGATGGAGTTCAGTCTGCCTCAATCCAACCTACTTAACATAAATCTTTAGATGTCTTATGTTTATGAAAGATGAGCGATGTTATTTTATTCTTCCCTTTACATGTTATACCAGAATATCGGCAGTGATATTGATAAAAGAAAACATGAGCGTTTACATCCAAAGAGGACACTGACAGCAGAATCTCCTCCTTTCTCTGAAAGTCAACGTCTCCTTGTTCGTTTCAACATGTTCCTTAAAAAATGATCTCATTGTTTCACGGTGTCTAAATGTTCTCATCTCATTGAAAAGCTGTCTGTTCCTGCCATAATTAGGTCCCCCCTTGTAACTGTAAAAGTTTAAGGAGTACTTTGTCATCATAGGACATGTTTGTAAGCCTAAAATGAAAAAGGTGGGACCCTGTCTGTCTGATTTAGACAGAGGGAACAGATTACAGCAGGCACAGACAGCCTGATAGAATCTACAGCAAACACTATTGTTGATGAAGTTAAAGCCTAGTGTCTAATCATTATCTGAAGAATGTGTTTATTCCTATACTGGATGTGTAGAGTAGATGGGGATACCTGTTCTGACAATAAGGAATGAAATAAAAAGCCTGATGTTGGAACAAACACTGTTTATTGAGGATAGATCAACATAGAGAAATTATAAGTCAATATAAAACACAAATATAGATTTAATTACTAAATATGATAAAGGATAAATTAATATTCCCACTGAGTGTAGCTTATAATATGTACACGAACTCTCCATTTATTGTTTCATTTTTATTACAAGAATATTGTTGACAACAGCTTTTCAATGAGATGAGAATATTTAGACACCGTGAAACAATGAGATAATTTTTTAAGGAACATGTTGAAACGAACAAGGAGCCATTGGCTTTCAGAGAAAGGAGGAGATTCTGCTGTCAGCGTCCTGTTTGGATGTAAACGCTCATGTTTTCTTTTATCAAGATCACTGGCGATATTCTGGTATAACGTGTGAAGGGAAGAATAAAATAACATCGCTCATCTTTCATAAACATAACACATCTGAAGTTTCATGTTTAGTAGGTTGGATTGAGGCATACTGAACTCCATCAGCTCTTTCTACTCCGTGCCACTCCTACTGAGGGGATACAAATTCTATCAGGGATAAATCACTTTGCACAACACCACCATTATCCTCCAAAGCCGCTGTCATCCTCCTCCAACTCGGCCATGTGATCACTACACTACATAAGGCGCCTAGAGGGACCAAACTGGGTCCTTTTACCATGAAAAATGTCTTCTGAAAAGTCCCTCTGTGCTGCCCTCGCAGTGCATGTGCCGATGCAAGGCTAGACAGCCAGATAACGGTTAGCTAGAAGCCCTCCAAAAAACCACAAGGCTTGACGTTTCTAGTCCTTTAATGAAGTCCTCATTCCACAACTACTGTAAAACTGAAGAATACAGGAAGAAGGGAAACTTTACTCACTTAGATCACAGTTTTCACAGATTTGCACTGTAATGTTATTAGAATAAACAAATATACTACAT
>NW_015151406.1:309327-310525 GCF_000732505.1 Cyprinodon variegatus | reverse complement strand
TTGTTACGGCCAAAAATATATACTTTTTAAATCTACTAACAAACTGATGAAATTTAACATAACTTATTGCTTTAAAGGTACACTATGCAACCGTTGTTTATTTTCCAGCAAGGCTCCCCCCAGAGGGCGAAAGTAAAAGTGCACTGTCGTAAATATGCACAGCTGTTCTCCTGGTTTCTCCGTTAAGCCAGGCGCAGTTGTTTTGAATGACTAATGCTGCGTTCACACCGCAGCTGGCGCGACAGAAGCAGCGAGTTTACACGCAAAGTCAATGGTTGACGCGCGTCAAGGCGCAGCAAAAGGTCCCGCAGCGCGTCTGAGCAGCTGAAGCAGCTCGTCGGGCGCGTTTAAGCATCTAACGCGCGTGACGCGCCGCAAACGCGCTGCTGCTCAAGATGGAAAAATTTAAATTTTTGCTGCTCAACGTGCCGCCTCAACCAATCAGAGAAGCTGATCTGGGAGCTGGTAGGGAGAGAGACACAGCGCTGATGATCAGAGCACTATGATCACTCCTCTTAAATTGACGCCTAAATTAACTTAAAATGCAGAAATCTGCTGGCAGAATATGTTCGCTTTTATTATCCTGCTGCCTGCAGTTTGGATTATTTAGATTAAAAACACCTACCAGCTGCCACAGTGGACCGCGAGGAGGCAACCCGGCCAGAGGCTGCTGATGAAGGGATCCCTACTGTTGGCGCACCGCTGGTATGTGGCGGTCTGAGCGGCTCTGACAGAAAAAATATTGGAAGGCAGGATGATAATCTTGATGAACTGACTGATCTGATTAGGTTTTCAGGTGTATTTTCTCACTTAAAAACATATTAACACTACTTTATTCCCACTGATCACAGCAAATATAGCTGCAAGGCAGAAAAAGGATAGTGAAGCTCCGCCCAACGCGCGTCAGACATAATTTTGCACCACGCAGCCAGAGCAGCAAAGCTGCTTCAGCCACGCTTCAGAACTAACTGGTACAAGCAGTAAAAATGAAGCAGCAGACGCGATTTTGCTGCTTTTGCTGCGTCCGGTGTGAAAGCAGCACTGCACAAAGATCGCCACTGTGCTAGCAACGAGCATGCTACTGGGGGCGTGTAGCAGTTCTCGTTGCTAGCACAGTGGCGATCTTTGTGCAGTGCTGCTTTCACACCGGACACAGCAAAAGCAGCAAAATCGCGTCTGCTGCTTCATTTTTACTGCT
>NW_015151406.1:306381-308407 GCF_000732505.1 Cyprinodon variegatus | reverse complement strand
TATTTGAAAGGTGAGTAAAATTATTAGATGTTATATAGGGTTATTTATTTTTAGGCTAATTTGAATTTATTTTAATTTGTAAACAGTTTTTTCAGATTTGAAAATTGTTTCAAATGTTTCTATTTAATTAATTAATTGAATTTGAATTAAAAATACTCAATTTGAAATGATTCAGATCTTCATTTGCAGTGTTTTGTGAGGTTTTTGTTTTAAATCTTAATGGATTCATTGCCAAACGATTTTCCAAAGTAAAATCAAAGAATTGGCCTACAATGACTATGAAGCTGATCCCAGTGGCAAATTTATCCCCAACCATGTAGGGGCAGTGATAGCCATGGCAGTCCAGGGACTGACGGGAGTTCTACTGCACAATCATGGCCAAAAGTATTGAGAATGACACAAATATTATATTTTCACATGATCTGCTGCCCTCTTGGTTTTCATGTGTGTATGTCAGATGTTGTCATCTCATACAGAAATACAATTGCAATAATATTATGAGTAACAAAAGATTTTAATGACAGTTAGAATGAGTTAATGCAGCAAGTCAATATTTGCAGTGTTGACCCCTCTTCTTCAGGACCTCTGCAATTCTCCCTGGCTGCTCTCAATCAACTTCTGGACCAAATCCTGACTCATAGCAGTCTATTCTTTCACAATCAATGCTTAGATGCACTCGCACCTGCCTGCTGCCATTCCTGAGCAAGCTCTGCACTGCTGGTAGCCCGATCCCGCAGCTGAAACACTTTTAAGAGACGGTCCTGGCGCTTGCTGGTCTTTCTTGGGCGCCTGGAGCCTTTTTGGCAACAATGGAACCTCTCTCCTTGAAGTTCTTGATGATGCAATAGATTGTTGACTCATGTGCAATCTTTCTAGCTGTGATTCTCTTTCCTCTTCGGCCATTTTTGTGCAGTGCAATGATGACTGCACGTGTTTCTTTAGAGATAACCATGGTTCACAGAAGAGAAACAATAATGCCAAGCACCAGCCTCTTTTTAAAGTGTCCAGTAGTGTCATCCTGACAGATTGATCTCCAGCCCTGTCCTCATCACCACCCACACCTGTGTTAATGGAGCAATCACTGAAGCCATGTTAGCTGCTCCTTTTAAGGCAGGGCTGCAATGATGCTGAAATGTGTTTTGGGGGATAAAGTTCATTTTATAGGCAAATATTGACTTTGTGGTTAATTGCTGTTACGCTGATCACTCTTTATAACATTCTGGAGGATATGCATATTGCCCTTATAAAAACTGAAGCAGTAGAATTTGTAAATAGTAACATTTGAATCATTCTCAAAACTTTTGGCCATGACTGTAAGGTCAAGGTCAATGACCGTCGTACCTGACATGGAACAACCATATTATGCATATTGCTTTAGGTTAATAGACTATATTAATTAGGTAGGTGTAAGCTTCCAAAAAAAAAAATCCCCCTTCTTTTTTTTTTTTTACAACTCGACTACTGTGTTTTTAGTGAAGAGAATTGGTCCTAGAACTAATCCCTGTGGTACTCCACAGCTAACCCTGGAGATTGAGGAAGATTTGTCATTAACATGAACAAACTAAAATCTGACAGATATTTAAACCAGTTTAGTGCAGTTCCTGTATTTCCTACACTAAGTTTCAAACCTTTCTAAAAGAATATTATGGTCAACTAATAACTTGAGTAGAGTTTTGTTAATAGTGATAATAAGCTTGTTTTTGGGAACCAGCCTTTGGGTTATATTTATTTCTCTAGTTGATTTGTGGATCTATATACCTGTGATATATGTCAAGGTCTAAAATTGATAACAACTACAGCCATGTAAGGTGATTGATATGAATAGGATTAATGTATGCTTTGGTAGGAGTTACATTTTTCTTTTGCCTGCTAAGGGCCGGATCTATCAAAGGTTTGCGTGTATAAAAACGTGAGCTATTTCACTGCGCAAGCTAAAAAATGTACAAACCGATCTATAAACAGCGTGCTAAAAGGTTTTGGTCTTTAAAACGTGCTAAATAGCGCCTCTTATCCATTTAGTACTTTT
>NW_015151406.1:302564-304421 GCF_000732505.1 Cyprinodon variegatus | reverse complement strand
AATCGCTCTTGTTAAA
Source organism: Cyprinodon variegatus (assembly GCF_000732505.1). NCBI lineage: Eukaryota > Metazoa > Chordata > Actinopteri > Cyprinodontiformes > Cyprinodontidae > Cyprinodon > Cyprinodon variegatus. Next base: position 304,405 of record NW_015151406.1, on the reverse strand, counting down.
TCACCCGCAAACCATGGTTCAGCGCAAATTACTGCACGCAAAATTGGATCTTGATAAATCCGGCCCTAAGTGTGTAAGCTTCAGCTAACGCAGCCTGCTGTAGTGTAGTTTAATTTTATTTGGTAGAAATAATGGGGGAAGAAGGGGCGTTTCATTTTGCATGTTTTCTAAGCAAAAACAAGGCTCTGTTAGGGTACTGTATAAAGCCTGGAACTCAACGCTATTTCTGACATTTTGAATTGAAAAAGCTCCCTGGATGCGAAGAGGAACGTCTTCAAACTTGGAAACAAATTCCAGTGGATTGTTTTTGAACTTGTTTGGAATGACTGTGACCTGGATGACTGAGAATCTTCACCAGCATACATCAGACTGATTGTTGAGTTTTACAATATAGAACTTATTGAATGAGGGATTTTCCTCAGTTTTCAGAGTATTTATATTGTGTCCTTTTACAGTTAAAGGTGAAAACTCAATAATCATCTGATCCTCATAACTGCATGATGTAGAAAATAAAAACAAATAATTTATATTGATGAAATGAAGCAAGAGCGCTGGCCGACACTATGGTACTGAGTAACGTTAGTGATGCACAATAGAGTTTTACCTTTGCTGAGTAGATGCCATGTTTGGCTACAAGTTTGTGAAAGTGAGTTTAATCTTCCTCTAACAGCTGCCCTGGTTTAGCAGATGACAGACAGAATGCAGGAGTGAGAGGAGCTGAGATTAGGAGGCGTGGGCGTGTCCGACTATCTCACAGTCTCCAGCTCATTTATCATTCTCCTATTCCAGAACATGTTGGCTGCAGTGAGGGAAGAAAAGGCAAAGAAGGGCTCATTTCAGACAGAACCCCGATCACCTGCAAAACCTCAGAAGTTTGCTAATCAAATTAAAGCCAAACACCAAGCAAAACAAAAGTTGGCTCGCTATCTTTTAACATTTCTTTGGTTGTGTTTGTCTCTATTAGTGCACAGTCAGGACTTTATACATGTGGAAGCTGTTCAACTGTACTGTACCACGCTGAGCAAAGATGGAGAAATATGCTGTCATCAAGAAGGTATCCTGTGGTAAAGCTTACAGTCTTGGCTGATATGAACATAAGTCATTTCTTGGGTAACATGAACTTTCTTGAACGCTGCATTAATCAGCTAAGAGCAAGAATTCTGGGTTTAAAGGAGTTTAATGTAATGATTCACTGCTGTGGTCCTCAGACATACAGGCAACACCCCCTTTGTGAAGAAGAAGCCTTTCCAGGCCTCCACCTCAACAAGACTTCTAAACAAATGAGCCGAGTTAGAAATCTATTACATAGTATTAAAATAAGTGATTTAACTCTGATCTAGATTTTTGGGGCTGATCAGATCCAGCTGTTAGAATGTCATCCTTAGTTATGCTTCCTCCAAAACATTCTGTTTGATTCAAAGCGTATGTAGGTGGTTTAAAAGTGGAAAAAAATCCACATGGGAATTACTGGACGTCTTCCATCACATGAAAGCACCAACAAAGGGGAAAAGTGGTCAAACCTTTTCACAATGATCCAAAACATTGTTATTAAATAAAAATGTTCCCAAAGTTCTCATACAGAGGTTTGCAGGATTTTCTGAATCCCCTTTCAATCAAAGCCTTTATAAAACATCACCTTTCCCTACTGATCTTAACATCCTTGTGTTTATTAAATAGAAAACAAATGAAGAACAAAAGCATGGAAACAATATTTTTTAAACAATAGAGCTACTTTATGCCAATCAAAATTGTCTAAGGTCAAAATGCAATCATGTTTCCCCTCCACACACTTCAATAATATCTTGTTCCTGCTAAATTTCTATGTAGAGCTGCTTGCTGAA
>NW_015151406.1:298542-301987 GCF_000732505.1 Cyprinodon variegatus | reverse complement strand
TAAAGCTTCTAGTTAGAGTGGCTCAGGTTATCCTGAGCTATCTCTATAGTTATGCTGCTATAGGCTTAGACTGCTGGAGGACATAGGGACTCTTTTTTTTCAACATTCTACTTCATTATATCTCTATTCTTACACTCTGTAGTATTTGTGAGTTCAACTCCTAATTCTCTCTCTGCTTTTTCTCACCAACGTAGTTTGATCTGGCATTCTACTGCTGTGCTGTGACTCAAAAACTGGAGAGAAATATCAGGTAGGTTGTTACCAGCAACAATGTACTTTATAGGTAATAGGTCTGTTTTTTAGTGTTTAGTCCTGTTTCTCTGCCAGACACAGGTTTGGGCTCAACGTCTACTAAGTGAATGTGCTCTCATCACTTTGGTATGCAAACTCTCTCAGAGCTCATCTGCTTAACCACATCTTTCCTAGACAGAGCCACCTCTGGCGCTAGTTTAACATGACCCTTTCTTACATAGAACATATTTCCAGATCAATGCTTCTACAGTACGACCTTTTGTATGGCTGCTTCTCTCTACTTGAAACCCCTGTCAGCCCCAGCAGAGGGTGGTTCACACAGCTAATCATCCAGACCTCTGCTGGAGGTTCATAAAGAAACCTCCAGCAAACAAAGTTACAGTAAAAGGTAATGTAGATTTATTAAAGTTATAATTTGGAATTTTAACATTTAAATTTTAACATTTCAATAAAAATTGTCAATGAAATATATTTTTTTCCTCAGTGGGAAATTTGAGCTTCAATTTGCAAAAGAGAATAAAGGCAAAATGACTCACTTTTGCAGAAAAGGTGTCTTTCTCAAAACCAGTCGGTGTGGGTTGTTCCAGTAATTTACTTGCTCGTTGGAGTGTGGACAGGGTTTACCCAGGTTGAGGTGTTTCCTTGAGGAACGGAGGAGCTGACTGCCACTTAGATTTCCTATGGTACTTGAACGGTTTCTTGTGGAGGTGAATCCCCTGCTCAGTGTGAAGCTCAAACAATCCCTTGGAGAAAGGTAGATCCAAAACTCCAGTTTGAATCCCCAGCGCAGTTTGAAGCTCAGATGATCCTTCCAGGGAGAGAAGGTCCAAAACCTCCAGTTTGCAGGATGAAACACTCTGGCCTCAAGGTAGTGACAGTCCATGGCTTAAGGACTCCTCCAGAAAAAGGTCCAATTAGCTGCAGGTGTGCAGGGAGGCCCAATGAGAACGGGGCACCACCTGGTGGAGGAGAAAAGGAAACACATAAAGCAACCCACAAAAACTGGATTACTGACAATAAAAAGGGAGTTTTTCCTCTCCCTGTCGCTACAAGCATGCTTAGTGTAACTGACTGCATTCCAGCCAATGAGTCGATGCAATCAACTGGTTTTCCTTAGATAGAAAACTTTGAATCAATTTTACTGGATGATCTGGTGAACTGGAAAGTGCCTTGAGATGACATGTGTTGTGAATTGGGGCTATATAAAAAAAACTGAATTGAATTTCATCAACAACATCGATCAAAAAATACAACCTGTCTAGTTTAGACCATTTATTTAAACCTGGAATAATCTTCTTTAAGTGTCATTGAGAACAACTCACCAATGCTTTTCTGCCTGGTTCAAACAACTTAGCAATCAACCCGCGTTAAAGGCTCGGCTCTTATCAGCATGTTGTGGGAACACTAGAGCTGGGTCGACCCGCTAAATTATGTAACTTCATTGAACGCATTGTACAGATGTCAACACACTGCACCAGTTGCTTCTGACCTAACAAGAAGAAACAACTCTGATTTCATTCAATAAACATGGAACAGATCTGGTGGGATTCAGACAGAAAATAGAGCGAAACAATAAAGCACACCCTGGTTTCCTCACATGTTGCTCTCCATTGTTTACTTACCTGATTTCAGTCACACTGGTGACATTAAAGCTAACCTAGCACGATGGTGTCACCAGACGCACAGCGGCGGGGGGGCTAGTCCAGCTTTTTATGTCAGTGGGAAGGGAACTGAATGCTGTTTGTTAGCACGTCGACCTATGTTTGGAAAACACGCATTAATCTACTTATTTCCATGGTAAAGAGGCTTAAGTATTAATATCTCAATATCTTGATAATGGCCACATTAGTATATGAAATTAAACAGCTCCTGTTAGCGGGTCTGGACATAAATTCCTAGACCTTCATTGTGATAAAGCTGTTGGGCAGGTGTGTGTTTGCGGACAATCACAAGCACTTGACTAATTAACATTGTGTTGACCAGACAGTGACCAGGTAACCTCTATGCAGCTTCAGCTTAAAAAAAAAGAATGTTCCCAATGATGTTTTTTTATGTGTCAACAATGAAAGGGACCCATAAGAAGTGCTCGGATAAAGGAATCTGTTTTTGCTTCTGATGGCATGTTTTAGCAAAGAAGAATGAGGATGTTGAGACCATCTTTGTGTCAAAACACTGCAAGAAAAAGGAGTTTCTGAAAAGACGTAGTCAGAAGAAGTTCAAAACTTGAAATACGGAAATCCAATCACAAGAGAGAGTAACCAACAAGTCTAAACCGGAGTTTGCTTATTTTGTTAAGAGCAATCTAATTTGCAGTGAGGATATCGAGGTAGTTTGTCTCATAGTTGAAGCGGGCGTTCAAAGCCATGCTGCATAACCTTTGACAAGGATTAGCTTAATTTGAGTTATTAGATTATTTTTTTAGGTTAATATAGAGGACATGGCCCTGCAGGCCCTTCTCAAAAACTCACCTATGTAACCTGAGAAGGTGAGATACTTCTCTGAATGATGTAATCCAGAGCGTCGCTTCATGACAGTCTGAGCAACATTTTAAAACCAGAGCTAAAGCTAGAAGTGGGAGTGTTGGCCTAGTGGTTAGAGCAATGCACTGTGCTCTGAGGAGGTTACAATTACCTGGTTTGATCCCCACAGCCTGCACCTGGGTCCCTGAGCAAGACCCTTAACCCCACACTGCTCCCCGGACGCCGCACAATGGCAGCCCACTGCTCCCCAGGGGGAGGGGTTAAAATGCAGAGAGTGAATTTCTGAGGTATGAGATCAGTAAAGTTAAATTATTAACTAAGCTAAATGTTTTTGTTAAGTAACAAAGATATGACCCTTACCTGATCAGACATATTTTCTAGATTTAGTAAGGATCTAATTAAGAGATGTGCCAATATGTGAGGGTTTGGAGGGATCACAAACAGAGGTGGATTTAGGAAATTTGGGGCCCTAGGCAAAGACGGGCAGAGGGCCCTTTGAATTGAGAAGACAACACATAAAACAGTCCCCTTCTACAGATACAGAAATGTTAATAGAATAGAAGAGGAGGCGGTGTTACCATTCTTCTCGCTCTGGAGAGCAGAGTTCGCTGCTTTTATATGTTGTCGCCAAAGTCTCCAGCAGCAGGAGAAAGTCGCTAGATTTGGCGCTAGGAGCTTTTTAGAAATCAAAGTGCTAGAGGGGTCTGAAAAGT
>NW_015151406.1:296579-298030 GCF_000732505.1 Cyprinodon variegatus | reverse complement strand
TGTTTCATATGCACACACACTCATTTTATAATTGTCATTCAATAACTCTAACATAAACCAATCAGATCAACGAAGCATATGACGTACTAACAGCCAGGGTCATCTTGCAGAAACCAGTGGGGAGAAGAGCAAAAACATCTTTTCCTCTGAGAAAAGCCTCCAGAGCAGTGTTTTGCTCTTCCTTCAGTGAAGAAATACTCTGTAATTCCGATAAAACTTGCTCGATAGCCACGCTAACGCTAGTTTCATCGGCTGAAGCCGCCATGTTCTTTAGACTGAACTGTCGCACTTCTCGTTGCGTCACACCTCAACCCGCCTCAAAGCCAACTGGGATTTTATTTCCAGCTCTGTTTATAGAGTTTGAAGAAAAGTTTAGACAAACCAGCTGTAGCCATGGCTGACAGGCCAACGCCAACCAGCTGAGCTGCTTTGGGATGTTAAAATGTGTAACTTGGTTAAATATCTTGAAGGTTTATTCATGTTGCACAAAAATGAGACCAGTTGGGAGCAAAGTATAGTCAGCTTACTTGATTATAGTTCCCCTCACCCTCTAATGTGCATACTGTAGGACCATTTTAAATAAGACTGGCAAACCAAACTGCTTAACTGAAAACGTTATAGTCTCCTTACAGTCTCCATTGTGCCGTGACACAGTTACCCTGTTGTAGCTACGGAACAAATCCACACAACAAACAGCAACTTACAACAGTGACTTACAGGTGTGCATCCTCTGCTTCATATGATTCCATGTTTGTGACAGAGCAATGCTGTGATTACTAATAATACCTCTGTGTCATTATTACAGAGAGCAGAGCCTCAGCTACTGGAACGTTGGCTTTTTAGAAGTGCTCTTAAACAGCACTTCCCTGCTAGTTCTCCCAAAGCTTTCCATAAACCCATATTTAACTGTTAAAGGTCTCAGATGGCTGTAGGTAAAACCCCTTTGAGAAAATATAGGGCATGTTGTTAGGATTCTTTATGTATCTGTGACATACGTCAGAGTTTGCTTTCCCATTTTATCTTGATGATATGGAATGATTATTATTGATGATTTAAAAATCTGAGATTACACAATGGACCTCCAAAAAGGTAAAATGATTTATCTGATCACCACACACCTTTTCAATGTTTAGAGTATTTTGACCTCTGTAAAGGATTTTAATAATATAGTTTTAAATGAAGAGGTTTCCCTGAGTTTGCCACCAAGGGGCTCTGGACAGTGCTGCTGGTGTATTTTACAGCTGATGAGACTGATTGGGAGAAATGATGAAGATTAGTTATGGGGGCTATATGAGCCGCTAAACACCTGGGGTCCGTTTCACGAAGCAGGTTTTAATGAAAACGTAAGTTTTCTAAACAAGAAATGAGGAAAACTCTGAGATTTCACAAAGAGAGTTTCCTCAACCTCAGTTTCAGTCACCGTAGTAACATTCTCCCAGAGCTAACCTGGT
>NW_015151406.1:291786-293592 GCF_000732505.1 Cyprinodon variegatus | reverse complement strand
ACACGGCGAGAAGGTGGGGGCCGGGTGGTGAGGGTTACGGGGGCGAGAAACGCAAAAGTAACGCAATAGTTACTTTTACTAGTAACTAGTTACTTTTATTGTGGAGTAACTCAGTTACTTTTTGGGAGAAGTAACTAGTAACTATAACTAATTACTTTTTCAAAGTAATGTGCCCAACACTGATAATTATTTCCCTGGGTGTCAAATATAGAGAGATATGTTATTGCACAGGGTTTTAAATAGTAAATTGCACGTTATACATTGCAGCAGTTATTGCCATTGTAGTGTAACATTGTAGAGTCTGGTTGCAGCAGGGATGAATAACCTCCGGTAACGCTCCTTTTTACAATCAGGTGTAAATGTCTTTGACTAAAGGAGCTGCTCAGCTCCTGTACAGTCTGCTGCAGAGGGTGTACGGTGGCGTCCATGATGGATGGAAGCTAGGACCCTCCTCTCAGCCACTTCCTCCACTGAGTCCAGAGTGCAGCCTAGGACAGAAACAGCCTTTCTCACCAGTTTGTTCAGTCTCTTTCTGTCCCGCTCTGTGCTGCCAGGGGCCCAGCAGACAACAGTGTAGAGGAGGGCTGATGCCACCATAGAGTCAGAGAAGGTTTGAAGCAGGGGCCTGCTCACTGCAAAGGACCTCAGGAGGTGGAGGGAGGCGGCTCTGGTCCTTCGTATTCAGGGCGTCACTGTTATGAGTTTAGTCCAGTTTATGATTGAACACCAGTGTGGTTTTTGACAGGCATCTTAGATTTAGTCTTAGTCTTCAGGTCAAAAAGTATTATTAGTTCCAGTCGCATTTTAGTCATTATGATATGTGGTACTTTTAGTTGACTAAATCTTAAAAAGGTTTTAGTCTAGTTTTAGTCAGTTTTATGGTGCAAAAAAGTTAAACCTTTACAATTTGGAATAACAATCAGATTATTTACCAGACTGACAGCTCTAGCTTAGATACTAAAATAGCTGGGTATAGAATGCTGCTGTGCAGTTCATCATTGCTTTGGGGCAAAAAAACTATGATTTATAGAATTTAAATAAACTTTTTTATGAATGAATGCCCTACTTTATAGAAAAGTGTTTCACAAAAGTTGTGAAAATAGCAGATCTAGTTTAGCACATCATGTTGGTTAATATAGCAGACAGACAAGTTAACAAAATGTCCAATAAAGGAATAGTTTTAGACATCCAAGGATTCCATCCCAAAGCAAACACCTCCTGATCTACTATGATTTGTGTATTATACACAGATCAATAAAATCTTCATTACTCCAAAAAGCACAGAAAAAAATAATTTTGGCTTTATTTCTAAGAATTTAACCCTAGGTTACTGTTTCTCAGGTTTCAAAGTAGATTTAAATTCACAGGGTTCTGATATAAAAAAAAAATACAGAGTAAACCTATGTAATTGCCATGTAATGCCGTGGCAATCCAGACCTAAACTGAATGAATATGTTAACTAAAATGTTCACATATTTGATGCTACGTTCACACACGACGCAGCAGGGGCAGCAAAAGCAGCGAGTTTGCATGCAAAGTCAATGGTTGACGCGTGTCAAGGCGCAGCAAAAGGTCCCGCATGTCATGATGGGTATCTGAATTAAGCCCAAAACGCAGAACACTCACGGAAACTGGGTAAAAGTTCAACAGAGTTTATTTGCACAAGCACAAGGAATGAAACACTGGAACTGATTCAGGGCTGGTTCACTAAAGTCTTGACTGGGACTGGAGACTGTTGGTTAGCAGAGTTCATGGGAAGCTAAGCGTCTAGCTTCAGGCTTAGCCTGGCAGACCTTGATCTGAGCT
>NW_015151406.1:287621-288761 GCF_000732505.1 Cyprinodon variegatus | reverse complement strand
ATATCAAAAAAGTACTCCAGAGTGTTGTTCAGCATGGGGGTGAGTAGAAAATGAAGGCTAATCATGTTTTGGGTGTACTATTCCTTTAAGGTGATTCATAAACTTTCTCCTCTGTAAGCAGCTTTTGAAAAACAAAAAATGAATTAGTGGGTGTTTCTTACATCTGCTCCAAGCCTGTTTCTGGAAAACAAGAGTAAAAGTGTTCAGTGATGCACAGACTGATGTTATTTCGCTCCCTCTTCTTCTTTTACTGCATCCACCCCTGCGTCTGTTTCTGAACACCCAGCCCAGTCTTCTCTGCCTGCCCATCCACAATCCTCTGTCAGCCCCCTTTCCGTCTGTTATTTTCTGCTTTATAGCGGTTGAGTCACTCTATACGACATGAGGCAATGTAGCTGTCAGGAAGTCAGGAAGTGAGAGACCAGCTGGTGTTGCTCTTGTGGCTGTCAGAGACTAAATAAGAGTTTGTGGTAAACCAAATGTTGGCTTGTTTTGATGCTATAATGATTCCTTTTCTTTTCACCAGACTTAAGCGGGTTAACCTGTTTTTATCATTTTCTCGTTTTTATTTGAAAAACAAAGATAGCAGCACTTTTATTTAAAAAATCTAGATAGTTTGATTTGACATTTCTTCATTTTCTCGTGCTGTTGGTCTCATCATTCCAATTCTGATCAGTAAATTTAGCCGTCATTATTTGCTTTGTGTTATAAGCATAGTAAGCATTTATGCATGAAAAAAAACATGACATCCATAAACTTAATGAAGAGAATGTAGCCCAGAAAATTGCTTAAAGGTACCTCATTAAACAGAGCTGTAATATACTATGTAATAAACTTCACACAGACACTTTCTCTCAGAAATTTGTCTTTATATATTTACAATTTTACTTTCCTTTGTATCAAGATGTTTACTATTTCTAGGTAAATCAGCTGTCCTCTTTCTCTGGTTTTTTGCAATTATTAAGTTTCTGCCTAACTGAAACTAAGCAATGGTTGAAAAACAATTATCTATTGGTCATTTCAGATAAGATGAAGGCATTGATAGTAGGAACCCCTTTTTCATCATTCTGCTTCATTCTATCTCTATTCTCCCACTCTGCAGAATCTGTTAGTTCAATCTCTAACGTTCTGCTCTCTCTG
>NW_015151406.1:283854-286059 GCF_000732505.1 Cyprinodon variegatus | reverse complement strand
AAAGTGCTTTTAGATCACATGTGTTGTGAATTGGCGCTATAGAAATAAACTGAATAGAACTGAATTAAATTGATCATTGTCCCAGACAACAGTGATTACTGTCAGTAGACAGGAATCAAGGCGCTGTCATCAAAACAAACATTCTCGAAAAGAATGAATGTCTCCTACCTGTTTTCTTATTTATTTTTATTTTTCATCCAGTGTCTCTGAACATAGACACTGGATCTCGGAACTATCCGGTTCTGAACTGTTTCTCTGACCTGGATCAGTCTCCTGCATGTTTGGAGGTCAAATGGCTCAGCACACCGCCCCAAAAACACCTTACCAACAGTCAAGTTTGAAGTTGAGAGCATCATGGTGTTGGGCTGCTTTTCAGTGTATGGTACCGGCAAACTTTAAATTACTGAACGAAGGGGGTCACAAGGGATGCTGGTGCCTACTTCCAGCTGTCTATTGAAGGAAGGCTGAATATAAAAATATACCGAGACATTCTTGATAAAAATCTGCTGCCATCTACCAGGATGATGAAGATGAAACATGGGTTGACATTTCAGCATCACCTGACTGGAATCTAATAGAAAATCTATGGAAAGTTCATAGAGGAGGCCCACAAAACCTTTAAGATTTGAAGACTGCTTTTAGTGGAAGAATGGGCCAAAATCACACCTGAGCAATGCATGCGACAAATTTCTCCATACAGAAGGTGTCTTGAAGTTGCCATTGACAGCAAAGGCTTTTATACAAAGTAATAAATGAATTTCAGTAAATGTTTTGAATACTTTGTCGCTGTGTCATTTCACTTTATTTATAATATAATTTCTGGAAATCTATGGTTTGATTTCTTTGCATGTGTGGATTGTTGGGTTGTTACCAACATCTGTTGAACATATCAATGACACCTCTAAAAATGTAGTATAAGTATGATACCATCTATACCTGGTAAGGTTGAATTTCTTCTGTAAAAAATTACACACATTTAGATTAAGTAAACTCTAATTCAATAATGCAATTTGGCAGAATTTGATACATTTTAATTTGAACTCAGTCAGTTGCAATTTTGAAGGATGTCATCAGCAATAGATTCTAATTGATGTAAAGCAGCTCCTATGAGGGATTTGGAGCATCAAAATGTCCAATAAACTAGGGCTGAAACAATTAATCGGATTAATCGATTCCTGAAATAATTGTCAAATAATTTTGAAATTGATTAATCACTAACTGGAGTGTAGGGACTAAAATATGCCTTTAGCTGTCAGAGTGACCCATTTGGAGCAGAATAATACCGAAACGTTTTAGTTTCACCTTGTTTAATTTCATAAAAAGTCTGGTTTAAGGAACCTCTTGGTGTCCCATTATTATTCGATGCATTGAAAAAAATTATTGACAGATTAATCGATTTACAAAATAATCCTTAGTTGCAGCCCTACACTGCGATGGACTGGCGACCTGTCCAGGGTGTACCCCGCCACACAAAAGTGATATCAAAACAGTGTGTATTGTATCTACTATCCTGAAAATGAGCTTTGGAGAAAACCATTACCTCCTGATCCGACTGAAACAAGGCTGTCTAATGGAGACTATGGAATGGCTAAACACACCAACTGTTACTTAGTTACAGTGCTTCCTATAAATATGTATTTGTTCTAAGAGGAACTAAGATGAAAAAATATCTCCCCAAATAAAAAAGATCTGTTTGGACATTAAGGTTCTCCATCAAGTAAACAACAGAAACACATTAGTGACAGCACCTGGTACAGATTTCTGTTTGTATTGTTACAGGAATGCTTGGTTACAACTCACCACACAAGGACTCGTCTTTGGGCTCATAAACAGCAGGAGGGAGCTTGGTTGTTTTTTGTTTTTACAACTAACACCTGCCCTTTACAGACCTGAGGTGGAGCATAGAGGAGAGTTAACTTCAGTGCGGCTCTATGTTAGTCTTCATTCTTTATGTAACGTTATGAACATACTGCTGATCAATCCTTCCTGGGGTTATGATGTAATCTGATCTGAATGTTGGTTGTTTTATTTCTTTTTTTCTGTTAGATTAAAGATTTGTGCTGAAGGTCACTTTCTTTAAATATTGTTAGAAAGTATACTCAGCATTCATTTAATTAATTATTACAATAAGGGCCGGATTTATCAAGATCCAATTTTGCGTGCAGTAATTTGCGCTCGCAAACTGGAATTTTGCGCGAGGGGCTG
>NW_015151406.1:274762-279536 GCF_000732505.1 Cyprinodon variegatus | reverse complement strand
CTAAAAAAAATATGTTGGACAGTTTCTTGAACTCATTACACTGATATTGTGCAGTATTTTGCAGTATTTTTTTATGCAACTTTTCTACTTCTGTTATTTGCTGTTGTTTCTAAAGAAAATGCATAATGATATTACAGCTTTCATTGATTTATTTCAAACTTGAAACTTTGTTTAGCCTGTAAGGTGTAAAAAAAAAAATTATAATAATAAAAAAAAAAATTTAACCGATTAACCGATTAATCGAATCGAATCAAATCGAATCGTGGTGTATTCTTGAGTATCGAAAATAATTGAATCGTTGGGTCAGGAAATCGATACTGAATCGAATCGCCATGATGGATGTGATTTACACGCCTAGTTTGAAACAAAGTTTTCATAGACCTTTTAACACCATACTGTATCATTTGTCAAAACAGTCTTAAAGTTTAGCAAAACCTAATAGTGAACTTCCAAAAGCTCATATCTCTTCCAAATCAGTTTACTTTTCCTTCAAGAATGTATTATTTTCCCACATAAATAAACGTCATTGTCGACAATAATATTAAGTTTCTTCTCTGTTCTTCAACTGATGTTCTCAAAACAGACGGGGTGTTCTTAGCCCTCTTGGTGCTTCTCACAAAACTAACCTAGATAGTTCAGCATAAAGACAGATTTCATTGGCAGAAACGTATCTCCCTACCAAACAGTTTATTTTGTGGCAAAGCACTTTCTGCCTCATAGAAATTGTCAGTGACTCCAAAATGCATCATCCTTTTGACAGTATATGAGCACTACTAGTCGAAATGTTGAGATGATTTGTCACTTTGTTAGAGGACCATTGAAATTAACAGAATATGACAGAATTTAGGATCAATATAAGTGATCAGAATATAATTGTAAAAAATTAGAAGTAGAATTTATTTATAGGAGTGACAGCCAAGATTTAACAACATTGCACACATACTGCCAAGGAAATTAACATTTTTTTTTATTTATACAATACAAGTGTTGACTGCCAGACCAGAGACAATAAAACACTGGATCTACTGTATGCCAACGCTAAGGTGGCGTACAGTCATACAGTCCAAAATAAATATGGTGCAAAATGCAGCTGAAACATTGACTTGTCTCCTATTTAAAAGGATTATCGAAGTATTTATGCTGCAAACTAATTCACCACTTCAATAGTCTGGAGTTCAACACCTGAAGCAGATGCTGTGAAGTCTCTTCCCAGAGGGCAGCAGGGAGTCAGACAGTCCATGGTGGGGATGTGAGGGGTCATTGACAGTCGTGTCAAAAGTACACACATTTGTTACTTAAGTAGAAGTATAGATACTGCAGATTAAAAACACTCTAGTAAAAGTTGAAGTATCAACTTGACCTCTTTACTCAAGTAAAAGTAAAAAAGTATTGGCTCCAAAAACTAGTTAAAGTATAAAGTAACCTGATTAAACAGACACATGGGGAGCATAATATTCAGTGGCTTTTACTCCATCTTAACTTGCGCAGTGGCGCCCCTTACAACACTGGTTAGGAGATTAACGTACATTCACGTATATATGTACTGACATCATCCTCAGTACATGACATCCCCTCCTTTCTTGGATAAAAACTTTACCCAATGCATTAACAACTACAACTGATCAAGATTCTCAAAGCCACACATATCACATATAATCTTTAAAATAAATATCTACATAATGACATTGCGTTTTAGTCTACTCACAATTAACATTTTCATAACTCTTTTTTTTTTTATAAAAAAACATTCTTCCAAGATATTCTCAGAGTAACTTCTTTCTCTTTTTTTCCCTTATTTAAACTCATAGACTTACACTTTCAATTTCTTTAGCTGAACACATCTGAACATTGAAACATTAATAATTTAACAACCTGTTGAATTCACTAAACATAAACATTCCATTTTCTCTCCAATGCATTCATCACTTCGTTATGCAGACTGTGAATCTCTCTGACTGTTTTATTTCTCTGCAAGGCCGCTCAATCGTTCTGATCAGAGGTTGGCTTGGAGATGACCCCTGAGTGGTTGTCTCTGGTGTGGGCCTCACAGCATGTTCAGCATAAGCCTCTCTCACTCTCAGTGCCTCACTCTTGCCAGTTAAGGGTGTCTGCTGGTGTGTACACCTTAACATGTGTGGTATTTCTGGAGTACTGAGCCCCACTAGGTAACTCAACCACAACATTGTTACCATTCCTACTAACTACAGTGTCTGACTATATGTTGTGGTTAGTTTATCAACCTTGTCCTGTTTCAAAAGGACTTTATCTCCAGCTTGCACCAATGTTGGTTTGGCTCTGCGCCGCTGGCCTGCATACACTGCATACTTGCCCTTGTGTTCAGCATCGGTATGTCCTGCCTCGATGTTGTTTCCTGGCGTGTTGATGTCTGGCAGTTTTCCCCTGAGTTTCCGGTTGAACAGGAGTTCAGCAGGGCTCCTGTCCGTGGTGAAGTGTTCAATGGACCTGTAAATAGTGACCTATTTCCGAAGCTCCTTCTGCCAGTCCAGCCCCTCTGCATGTGCAATGCGAATCCTTTTCATGATTGACACATTCTCCCTCTCCACCTCTCCATTCGCCTGTGCCCATTTTGGTGATGACAGGAACTGTGGCCCACAGTCAGACCTGATAGAGACAGGCAGACCATGGCGGCTGAACATGTTCTCCAGACAGTCGATCACTTTCTCTGCCGTGGTGGAACACATGATCTCATACTTGTAGTACCAACTGTAGTAGTCTACGACTACCAGGATCGAATGAGCAGTTGGTAGGGGACCTAATAAATCTGTAGCAATATCCTGCCAAGGCCCATCAGGGAGAGCAGTAGGCCGCAACGGCTCAGGTACATCTGGCCATGCCACCAACTGGCACCCGTGACATGCTTTGACATATTTTTCTGTCACCCCATTCTTGCCAGGCCACCACACTTTTCCCCTCAGATGCTGCTTTGTTCCTACCATGCCTAAGTGTCCTTCATGAGCTAAAGCTAAAGCGCTATTGCACAGTCCCTGTGAAAGGACAATCCGTGTCCCCCTCAGCACTAACTGCCCAATAGTACACAGTTCATTTGCAATGTGGCCATAAGCTGCACACTTTTCAAAATGGCCTATCTTGATCGCTTTTCTCACCTCAGCCAGTTCCTTGTCCTCCGCGGACACTCTCTCCACCTCCTTCGTGGTCAGTGCCCTGGGTGTTGCCTGTACAGCCACAAAGTGCACATAGTCTTCTGCTCTATGAATGTGTTTCGTGCTCTTTGTGCTTTTCCCCAGCAGACGTGACAGAAGATCTGCAATGCTGAACCTCCCCACGATGTGTACAACCTGAAAGTCATAGGGCTGCAGGCGGAGCACCCAGCACTCAATCCTAGTGCATGGCTTTGACTTGGGCCTGTATATACCTCCACGGCTTTTTGATCAGTTACTAGGTCGAACCTCTTGCCATATATGTATGGGTGTAGGCGCTCACATGCCTACACCAGCACCATTGTCTCTCGCTCAGTTTGTGAATATCTCTTTTCACAGTCTGTCAGGCTCCTGCTTACATAACATATAGGCACCATAGCACCCTGTTGCTCTTGAATCAAAACTGCCCCAATGCCCACCGTGCCTGCGTCAGCTATCACTTTGGTTGGCGCAGCTTTGTCAAAGTATGCCAGTATGCCCGCTTCCGCCAGCTTCCACTTCAGTGCCTCGAACGCTGCCTGTTGCTATGGCCCAAAGACGAACAGTGTCTCTTTCTTTGTCTGCCTCCGCAGCGGTTCTGAGATGGTCGCGAACTGGGGTATGAAGCGGCTGCTGTACCTGGCTAAATCCAGAAAGCTACGGACCTGTGTTGCATTCTCAGGTTAATGTGCCTCCACCAGCACCCTCGCTCGCTCACTGGTGGGCCCTATTCCCTTTACAGTTAGTAAGAGGCCCATGAACACTAATTTATCCATCTCAAACTGGCACTTCTCACCATTCAGGGTCAAGCTGCACTTCTCCAGCCTCTGCAGCACCGCATGTAGTCGCTGGTGATGTGTGTCATGTTCTGGTGCATGGCTGAGGATATCATCTGATATGTTGGCCACTCCATTGATGCCGGTCAGGGCCGATGTCACCTTGTGCTGGTACTGCTCACTTGCTGATGAGACCCCAAATATGAGTCTTTTGTGATAGTATGTGCCACTGTGCACGGCGAATGTTGTGATCGCCCTTGACTCTTCAGTGAGCTCTAGCTGGTGGTAGCCCCAACGCAGGTCAAGCTTACTGAACAAAGCTGAATCGTTCATGTCATGCAACAGTTTATCAACGGTCGGGATCCGGTGTCTGCCCCTGATGATTGCCCTGTTTGCCATTTTCATGTCCAGACATAAGTGAATGTCATTGTCCTTTGTCTTTGGCACCACCACAACAGGGTTCACCCAAGGCGTTGGACCCTACACTTTGTCAGTGATGTCCATTCAAAGTAACTCCTCAATCTTCCTGTTGACCACCTGCCGCAGGTGGAATAATATCCGTCTCAGCAGTTGTGCTACGGGCTCCACTGGTTAGGAGATGAACATAGATTCACATATATACGTACTGAAGTCACACTCAGTACATGACATAACCTTTAAAAACAAAAACTTCCAGATGCCACTAAATTAATTGAAACCTACATTTTTCGACTATTTCGAAAAATTCTTTGAGATAAGGCCAAGGATGAGGGAGGTCTGGTTGGTCTCCGTCTCCCGATACGCTCTCGCCTGTGTCCGACCTTTCAGACATTTCAACATCTTTTTCTAAATCCCACATTG
>NW_015151406.1:270124-274742 GCF_000732505.1 Cyprinodon variegatus | reverse complement strand
CTATTTAAAAGGATTATCGAAGTATTTATGCTGCAAACTAATTCACCACTTCAATAGTCTGGAGTTCAACACCTGAAGCAGATGCTGTGAAGTCTCTTCCCAGAGGGCAGCAGGGAGTCAATCAGTCCATGATGGGGATGTGAGGGGTCATTGACAGTTGTGTCAAAAGTTCACACATTTGTTACTTAAGTAGAAGTATAGATATTGAAGTTTAAAAACACTGGTAAAAGTTGAAGTATCAACTTGACCTCTTTACTCAAGTAAAAGTGAAAAAGTATGTGCTCCAAAAACTACTTAAAGTATGAAGTAAGCTGATTAAACAGACACATGGGAAGCATAATATTCAGTGGCTTTTACTCCATCTTAACAAATAAAATAAATAAATCAAAGGAACAAATAATAATAAATAAAACAATTCCAATTTCAGAAATGATCAAATAAAAACAATAATTAAATCAATTTCAGAAATACTTACAAATGTGTATCACATAAAAAGTGATTGGTAAACATTAACTTAAATTTCTTGTTCCGATTCGATTTAAATAATTTGAACATAAATAGAAATACACTAAACAATGTTTACCATTAACAAGCATTATATTTACCCTAATGTCTGTCATTGAGTATTTCTTACTGTAAATTGTCTGAAAAGGGGTATGAAGAAGTAGAACTTATTTTTCATACCCCTTCTCCCTCTAGTTGCACTGAAAGTAACCTAAAAGTACCTTCCTGTTTAACATTTATGTTTTACATACACACCCACATACATACATATACATACCCATTTACATACCAATATTTACATCTGCACACATATGCACACACACATGCCTACCTACACACACATCTGGCCTAAATCCACATTCACACCCACGTTCCACAGCACTCTGAGTACTGAGATCCATCCTCTTCAACAACTGCAGCGTCAGGCCGCAGGAGCAGAGGACCAACATACATTCATTTATATATGTACTGACATCATCCTCAGTACATGACATCCCCTCCTTTCTTGGATAAAAACTTTACCCAATGCATTAACAACTACAACTGATCAAGATTCTCAAAGCCACACATATCACATATAATCTTTAAAATAAATATCTACATAATGACATTGCGTTTTAGTCTACTCACAATTAACATTTTCATAACTCTTTTTTTTTTTATAAAAAAACATTCTTCCAAGATATTCTCAGAGTAACTTCTTTCTCTTTTTTTCCCTTATTTAAACTCATAGACTTACACTTTCAATTTCTTTAGCTGAACACATCTGAACATTGAAACATTAATAATTTAACAACCTGTTGAATTCACTAAACATAAACATTCCATTTTCTCTCCAATGCATTCATCACTTCGTTATGCAGACTGTGAATCTCTCTGACTGTTTTATTTCTCTGCAAGGCCGCTCAATCGTTCTGATCAGAGGTTGGCTTGGAGATGACCCCTGAGTGGTTGTCTCTGGTGTGGGCCTCACAGCATGTTCAGCATAAGCCTCTCTCACTCTCAGTGCCTCACTCTTGCCAGTTAAGGGTGTCTGCTGGTGTGTACACCTTAACATGTGTGGTATTTCTGGAGTACTGAGCCCCACTAGGTAACTCAACCACAACATTGTTACCATTCCTACTAACTACAGTGTCTGACTATATGTTGTGGTTAGTTTATCAACCTTGTCCTGTTTCAAAAGGACTTTATCTCCAGCTTGCACCAATGTTGGTTTGGCTCTGCGCCGCTGGCCTGCATACACTGCATACTTGCCCTTGTGTTCAGCATCGGTATGTCCTGCCTCGATGTTGTTTCCTGGCGTGTTGATGTCTGGCAGTTTTCCCCTGAGTTTCCGGTTGAACAGGAGTTCAGCAGGGCTCCTGTCCGTGGTGAAGTGTTCAATGGACCTGTAAATAGTGACCTATTTCCGAAGCTCCTTCTGCCAGTCCAGCCCCTCTGCATGTGCAATGCGAATCCTTTTCATGATTGACACATTCTCCCTCTCCACCTCTCCATTCGCCTGTGCCCATTTTGGTGATGACAGGAACTGTGGCCCACAGTCAGACCTGATAGAGACAGGCAGACCATGGCGGCTGAACATGTTCTCCAGACAGTCGATCACTTTCTCTGCCGTGGTGGAACACATGATCTCATACTTGTAGTACCAACTGTAGTAGTCTACGACTACCAGGATCGAATGAGCAGTTGGTAGGGGACCTAATAAATCTGTAGCAATATCCTGCCAAGGCCCATCAGGGAGAGCAGTAGGCCGCAACGGCTCAGGTACATCTGGCCATGCCACCAACTGGCACCCGTGACATGCTTTGACATATTTTTCTGTCACCCCATTCTTGCCAGGCCACCACACTTTTCCCCTCAGATGCTGCTTTGTTCCTACCATGCCTAAGTGTCCTTCATGAGCTAAAGCTAAAGCGCTATTGCACAGTCCCTGTGAAAGGACAATCCGTGTCCCCCTCAGCACTAACTGCCCAATAGTACACAGTTCATTTGCAATGTGGCCATAAGCTGCACACTTTTCAAAATGGCCTATCTTGATCGCTTTTCTCACCTCAGCCAGTTCCTTGTCCTCCGCGGACACTCTCTCCACCTCCTTCGTGGTCAGTGCCCTGGGTGTTGCCTGTACAGCCACAAAGTGCACATAGTCTTCTGCTCTATGAATGTGTTTCGTGCTCTTTGTGCTTTTCCCCAGCAGACGTGACAGAAGATCTGCAATGCTGAACCTCCCCACGATGTGTACAACCTGAAAGTCATAGGGCTGCAGGCGGAGCACCCAGCACTCAATCCTAGTGCATGGCTTTGACTTGGGCCTGTATATACCTCCACGGCTTTTTGATCAGTTACTAGGTCGAACCTCTTGCCATATATGTATGGGTGTAGGCGCTCACATGCCTACACCAGCACCATTGTCTCTCGCTCAGTTTGTGAATATCTCTTTTCACAGTCTGTCAGGCTCCTGCTTACATAACATATAGGCACCATAGCACCCTGTTGCTCTTGAATCAAAACTGCCCCAATGCCCACCGTGCCTGCGTCAGCTATCACTTTGGTTGGCGCAGCTTTGTCAAAGTATGCCAGTATGCCCGCTTCCGCCAGCTTCCACTTCAGTGCCTCGAACGCTGCCTGTTGCTATGGCCCAAAGACGAACAGTGTCTCTTTCTTTGTCTGCCTCCGCAGCGGTTCTGAGATGGTCGCGAACTGGGGTATGAAGCGGCTGCTGTACCTGGCTAAATCCAGAAAGCTACGGACCTGTGTTGCATTCTCAGGTTAATGTGCCTCCACCAGCACCCTCGCTCGCTCACTGGTGGGCCCTATTCCCTTTACAGTTAGTAAGAGGCCCATGAACACTAATTTATCCATCTCAAACTGGCACTTCTCACCATTCAGGGTCAAGCTGCACTTCTCCAGCCTCTGCAGCACCGCATGTAGTCGCTGGTGATGTGTGTCATGTTCTGGTGCATGGCTGAGGATATCATCTGATATGTTGGCCACTCCATTGATGCCGGTCAGGGCCGATGTCACCTTGTGCTGGTACTGCTCACTTGCTGATGAGACCCCAAATATGAGTCTTTTGTGATAGTATGTGCCACTGTGCACGGCGAATGTTGTGATCGCCCTTGACTCTTCAGTGAGCTCTAGCTGGTGGTAGCCCCAACGCAGGTCAAGCTTACTGAACAAAGCTGAATCGTTCATGTCATGCAACAGTTTATCAACGGTCGGGATCCGGTGTCTGCCCCTGATGATTGCCCTGTTTGCCATTTTCATGTCCAGACATAAGTGAATGTCATTGTCCTTTGTCTTTGGCACCACCACAACAGGGTTCACCCAAGGCGTTGGACCCTACACTTTGTCAGTGATGTCCATTCAAAGTAACTCCTCAATCTTCCTGTTGACCACCTGCCGCAGGTGGAATAATATCCGTCTCAGCAGTTGTGCTACGGGCTCCACTGGTTAGGAGATGAACATAGATTCACATATATACGTACTGAAGTCACACTCAGTACATGACATAACCTTTAAAAACAAAAACTTCCAGATGCCACTAAATTAATTGAAACCTACATTTTTCGACTATTTCGAAAAATTCTTTGAGATAAGGCCAAGGATGAGGGAGGTCTGGTTGGTCTCCGTCTCCCGATACGCTCTCGCCTGTGTCCGACCTTTCAGACATTTCAACATCTTTTTCTAAATCCCACATTGCAGCATGGCATAGACAATTCACGTTAGCAGTTTGAAGAACACCTGCTTGCTTCTGATGATTGTTGAGTGTTTGCCTTATATAACTCATCCAATCACACTAGTTTTCACTAGATGTGGATGGCGCCAATGATCTTCATTGGATGGAACACATGACAGGAAATAAATGTTTATAAACATTAAACCGAAGCCAAGAGTAACGAGTAATGTTTATTTTCAAAATGTAAGGAATAGAAAGAAGAATACGTAATGGAGTAAAGTATAGATACCTAAAAAGTGTACTTAAGTACAGTAAGAAAGTATTTGTACTTCGTTACTTGACAACTCTGGTCATTGATGATGTTACCGGCCTGGGTCACGCAACGCTGGGATGAAATGTCTTTAATGGAGGGAAGAGGAGCCCCCATGATCCTCTCTG
>NW_015151406.1:263388-270114 GCF_000732505.1 Cyprinodon variegatus | reverse complement strand
AACCAGCCTTTGGAAGCACTTCATCATGATGGGAGTCAGAGCAACAGTCATTGAATGAGGTAATGTGAGGCTTCATTAGGGCCAGAACAATGCAGACAGACTTAAAGCATGCTGGCACTATAGATTGGTCAAGCGAGGTGCTAAAAATTTCAGTGAGTACACCAGCCAGCTGACCTGCACCCTCCTTGAACACCTGCCCAGGTATGTTTTTGGGGCCTGGGGCCTTTCTTGGGTTGACTCTCCTCAGAGTCTTCCACACGTCAGCTGGGTGAAGGCAGGGTGCCTCCTCTCCCTGATATGGAACGACTTTCACTGCTGGAGGCTGTTTAGTGCCTCAAACCTCCCAAAGAAGTTATTTATTGAACTTAAGAACTCAGCATTGTCTAAATAACCATGCCAATAGCTGTGAAATGATTCCAACATGTTGGCATGGTAGCAGTGTTCTTTGTCAGAAAGTCAAAATATTAATAGCTGAATTATTCACAAAACAAAGCAAGCAGAGGTGAAAAAGTCTTCATTAGCGAGCATCTACATAGAGCTGCATGAGATGCTGTAGTTTGTGTTATTCAGTCATTGCTGTGACATCAAAGGGTTACATTGGATGGTGTTCATTCAAGGCTGCTGCCTCCAAACCATGTACCACATGAATGAAATCATTGGAATTTTAAGATTTGACCCTTTATTTTTCTCAGAATCTGATGACAGTATCAACATGGAATCTTGTCCCTGGAGTAAATAACAGCAATAACAAATAAATATTTCACCAGGCAACACTGATCAAAAATGTCAGGAAATCTCTGGAGGCTCTCTGCATCTGGACTAAAAAAATGAATTAGAAATCTTATGCGCAACACATTCCTCACACTGGATCCTTGGAGGAGATTGGATTCACTGTGAGATTAGTGGTCGGCTGCCTGGGCCAAATACCACATTACACAGCATGTGCAACTCAGATTGCACAATGTTCATTAGTGATTTGAAATGAAAAATATTTGGCAGAACATGTTTTAATGTTTAGATCCAATGCATTTTTTGGAACGAAGCAAACATCCAAAGAGATGTCATCATTTTTTATGTCTGTTCCATTTTATTAGCAGGAAACTTTTCAGGCTTTCGTCTCTCAGGCAGAACACATGAATTCATAATCTCATCTTCAAGAGGTTCTTGTCAGGCTAAACTCTTTAGCTCAGACACATTTTTTATCTATTAATGATCTATTACTGGATAATGGGAGGTATTTATGTGTAACATCATATACACTGGTTAGGCATAGCATTAAGACTGCTGGCAGCTGAAATACATCCCACTGATTATACTGTTTTTGGCACTTGTTGGTCGGTGGGATGATAAACAGTAAAACTGTATTATCCTCATATTATGTATTAGAACATGGAGGAAATTGCCTCTGACTAAAAGCATTGCAGAATCTTTAGCTCTTGTGTAATATTCAATTCAATTTTAATTTTTAATATTCTAATTCACTTTTCTTACATAGTGTCAATTTGGAACACATGTTGTCTAAAGGCCCTTTACGCAAACAACTCAATCAGACCATCCAGACAGATCGGTTAAAAATATTCTATTAAGTAAAACCGGCTGATTGCAACGAGTCAATATCTTTCAGGTCAGGCTCCTCCTGGATGAACATGAGGACGACAGCATTCACATCCATTTTGTTTTTGAGTCTTTCATCAGTCCTTCACAGCAAGCATGTATGCAGCGACAGTAGAGAGGAAAAACGTCCTTTTAACAAGTTAAAACTTCAGCAGAACCAGGCTCAGTGTGAACGGTCATCTGCTAAGACCAACCGAATTTAAAAGAGAGATAAACAGACATACAAGAAGAAGCAAAAATACAAAACAGAAAGGTAACCAGATCCATGGTTGGCTCTTGTCAAGGGATAAGAGCACATCTGGTTAATCACAGTAAAAGCTGAGCCAATAGCTATGTTGAGGAGAGATACAGGACTAAACACTAAAAAAAAAAACAGGCCTAACTCAAATCAGGTAATTATAAACAAATCAGAATCAGAATCAAACATACTTTAATAATCCCAGAGGGGAATTTCTTTTGGGCTGCTTTGTGGCACAGTGGGTAGCACTGCTGCCTTGCAGCAAGAAGGTTTTGGGTTTGATTCCCAGCCCAGGGTCTTTCTGCATGGAGTTTGCATGTTCTCCCTGAGCATGCGTGGGTTCTCTCCGGTTACACCTGTTTCCTCCCACAGTCCAAACACATGACTGTTAGGTAATGGTTGTTTGTCCTGTTTGTCTCTGTGTTGCCCTGTGATGGACTGGCGACCTGTCCAAGGTGTACCCTGCCTCTCGCCCATTGACTGCTGGAGATAGAGATAGGCACCAGCACCCCTCGCGACCCCAATTGGGACAAACGTGTCAGATAATGGATGGAAATTACTTTTGTTACACGCTCCAGATATACAACAGTTATATATATATATGCATATATATAACTCCAAATAAAGTCATAGTGACATTGAGCAAAAACAGTGCAAGGAATGAATTAATGTCAATTACAGAGGGGGGGTGTCTGGATCACTTGAGGGAGGCGTTGTAGGCTCTGTGGAGCATCTGGGTAAAAGGAGTCTTCTGCTGAACCAGTGTGTCATGGAGAGGATGTGAGACATTGTCTAAAATGGACTGAAGCCTGGACAGCATCCTTTTCTCTGCCATAGTGGTCAGGGTGTCCAGCACCTCCCCCACAACATCACCGGCCCTCCTAATCAGTTTGTTCAGTCTGTTGTTTTCAGCGACCCTCAGCCCACTGCCCCAGCATGTGACAGCAAAGAAGAGTGTGCTAGCAACAACAGACTCAAAAAACATCCTCAGCATCGTCCCACAGATGTTAAAGGACTTCAGCCTCCTCAGGAAGAATAGTCGGCTTTGGCCCTTTTTGTAGACCGCCTCTGTGTTTCTAGTCCAGTCCAACTTATTGTTAAAGTACACTCCCAGGTACTTATACTCCTCCACAGGGTCAACAGGAACCCCCTGGATGGAAACAGGGGTCACCTGTGTTTTTGTCCTCCTCAGATCCACTATTAGCTCCTTAGTCTTTATCACATTGAGCTGCAGATGTTTCAGCTGACTCCAAGTGACAAAGTTGCCCACCACAGTGCTGTATTCACTCTCCTTTGGCATTCTTGTGACTGACCTGAGACTCCTGTCTTGGAGAATCCGATAACCCGCCCCAAAGAAGTTCCAGCACTTTCTTATGTTTCACTCAATAAATCTTGCTTACTTTTTAAACTTTTTCTTTTCATTGTTGTTCTTCTTAGTANTTGTCAAGGGATAAGAGCACATCTGGTTAATCACAGTAAAAGCTGAGCCAATAGCTATGTTGAGGAGAGATACAGGACTAAACACTAAAAAAAAAAACAGGCCTAACTCAAATCAGGTAATTATAAACAAATCAGAATCAGAATCAAACATACTTTAATAATCCCAGAGGGGAATTTCTTTTGGGCTGCTTTGTGGCACAGTGGGTAGCACTGCTGCCTTGCAGCAAGAAGGTTTTGGGTTTGATTCCCAGCCCAGGGTCTTTCTGCATGGAGTTTGCATGTTCTCCCTGAGCATGCGTGGGTTCTCTCCGGTTACACCTGTTTCCTCCCACAGTCCAAACACATGACTGTTAGGTAATGGTTGTTTGTCCTGTTTGTCTCTGTGTTGCCCTGTGATGGACTGGCGACCTGTCCAAGGTGTACCCTGCCTCTCGCCCATTGACTGCTGGAGATAGAGATAGGCACCAGCACCCCTCGCGACCCCAATTGGGACAAACGTGTCAGATAATGGATGGAAATTACTTTTGTTACACGCTCCAGATATACAACAGTTATATATATATATGCATATATATAACTCCAAATAAAGTCATAGTGACATTGAGCAAAAACAGTGCAAGGAATGAATTAATGTCAATTACAGAGGGGGGGTGTCTGGATCACTTGAGGGAGGCGTTGTAGGCTCTGTGGAGCATCTGGGTAAAAGGAGTCTTCTGCTGAACCAGTGTGTCATGGAGAGGATGTGAGACATTGTCTAAAATGGACTGAAGCCTGGACAGCATCCTTTTCTCTGCCATAGTGGTCAGGGTGTCCAGCACCTCCCCCACAACATCACCGGCCCTCCTAATCAGTTTGTTCAGTCTGTTGTTTTCAGCGACCCTCAGCCCACTGCCCCAGCATGTGACAGCAAAGAAGAGTGTGCTAGCAACAACAGACTCAAAAAACATCCTCAGCATCGTCCCACAGATGTTAAAGGACTTCAGCCTCCTCAGGAAGAATAGTCGGCTTTGGCCCTTTTTGTAGACCGCCTCTGTGTTTCTAGTCCAGTCCAACTTATTGTTAAAGTACACTCCCAGGTACTTATACTCCTCCACAGGGTCAACAGGAACCCCCTGGATGGAAACAGGGGTCACCTGTGTTTTTGTCCTCCTCAGATCCACTATTAGCTCCTTAGTCTTTATCACATTGAGCTGCAGATGTTTCAGCTGACTCCAAGTGACAAAGTTGCCCACCACAGTGCTGTATTCACTCTCCTTTGGCATTCTTGTGACTGACCTGAGACTCCTGTCTTGGAGAATCCGATAACCCGCCCCAAAGAAGTTCCAGCACTTTCTTATGTTTCACTCAATAAATCTTGCTTACTTTTTAAACTTTTTCTTTTCATTGTTGTTCTTCTTAGTAAGGATAACTAGGGTCCTCCAAATTTTCTTTTGTCTCAACTTCGACAATCAGCATTTCTTAGTCCAAGCCTTCGATAAGAAATCCCCCTTGAAGTCGTGAGATGCATTGTTGGAACTCGTTGCGACTGGATAAAAAAATAAAAGAATTCCAAGTTTTTCAGCATAAAGTAAATATTTTTGATCAAGAAAACAAAGCTGCTTCTTTATATGTTGAAGTACGAATAGTTTGCATCTAACAGTCTTCATTTTTGGGAATATATTAACATCTTCTTGGCCTTCCTCTTCCTGTTTGATACCATTGTAGCTGCAGATCTTGACATGTTGGCTTCCAGCTGACCGGAATATAGCTTGGCTCCATATTTTGACGGTGAAGGACGGAGAAGACGTACATGGATGTGACATTTGGTGGAGGTGCAGCAAATGTGGAATAGTTCTCATTGGTGAACACGACTGTGCAAGTGCTCTGCCGGACCTTTGTGTGCGGGGCAGTGTGATCTGGACCACCTGGACCCCCCATGGCTCAACCAACCATCAACGATCCTTGGCGCCACTCATCTCCTCCTGACGGTCACTTCTCCAATTCTCTTCATTTATATTTTAGTTTATCCTCACCTCATGGTATCTCTCTTTGCAGTTTTCTGTCCATTTCCCTAAGATGCCCTCTGCCTGTCATGATCTTGGCGCTGATGGTTTGGTTTTTTCCTTTGCTCCTTGCTCTCCTGTCTAATTGGTTCTGCGGCTGATTATCGCCGATCATTTTCACCTGGTTCCTCTACTATTTAAGTTGTGTGTTTGCCTTCCATCAGCGCCAGGTTATTCGTGTGTTTTGATGAGACGTTCCCTAGCATTCTGTAGTCTGCCTGTTTTCCCGATTTTGACCAGTTTTCTGCCCTGAGGATCTTGAGTTTTTGCCTTGCCCCTGTCTGCTCTGTTTGTCCTATCTGATCTTGGATTCTTCCGGCTTCTGAACCTGGAACCGTCTTCTGACTTGGGACTTGGATTTCCCTTCTGGACTCTGTTGCTGCTCGGCGTCGGCTGCCGCCTGCTCCGCTCGCTCTCTAGGAACTCTGGGGGAGTCGCCCGCCGCATCTGGGTCCTGCTTCCTTAGATCATTACACTGCCAGGTTATAATCCGCAAAGCATTATTCAATACAGCATTTTGTTCTTTCATTCCCCTCTTCTCCTCAGAATCCTTCGTATATGTGGGTCAGAGAAATAGAAATGATTTTCTTGCGGACTAGTCCATCTGAGCATGTGTCTCAAACCCCCTATGATGCTCAGGGTGCAGAGCGTTCCTCCTACAGTGCTTCCTAATGTTTAAGTCTTCTCCAGCAGATTTTTCCCCAAAGATGAGACCAAGGTCTCCTTTATCCAAACACTATGGTCACCTATAATCAAGGTACAAATTTTAGAGCAAAGTCAAAGCATGAAAGGCTGCATTTGAGCTATCACCCACAACATGAATATTGAAATCCTCCACTATGATGACCTCATCAGTTTTTAGCACTGAATCAGATAGAGAGTTTAAAAACGAATCTAAAGTTTGCTCATTGCTATATGAACCATTGCTCACTATTCTAGATTACAAACCTTGAGAACCAGAGGCGGATTTAGGAAATTTGGGGCCCTAGACAAAGACATGCATGGGTCCGGTCCCTCTGAATCACAGGTGTCAAACTGGTTCCAGAAAGGGCCGTGTGGCTGCAGGTCTTCTTTCCAACCAAGCAATAGCACACCAGACTCCAGTCATCTCATCAAGGGAGTCCAATCTGAACATGATGACTTGATGAGATGACTGGAGTCTGGTGTGCTATTGCTTGGTTGGAAAGAAGACCTGCAGACCTGCTCTAAATTAAGAACACAACAATTAAAAAAGACCAATTATACAGATACAGAAATTTCTATACAATAGACATCCATTATCTGTTCTAGGTTGTGTCCCTCTCTTCTTGTCCCTTTTCTTCTTGTTTTCCTCTCTATGTTTTGTACTCAGCTGACTTTTCATGCTGTCTCTAAAGGAATGAAAGATTTTTT
>NW_015151406.1:260618-261918 GCF_000732505.1 Cyprinodon variegatus | reverse complement strand
AATAAGTAGTAAAGTAAAGTAAAAATATCAGAAAAATCTACTTGAGTACAGTAACGAAGTATTTGTACTTCGTTACTTCCCATCTCTGCCACAGAGTATGACAACTTGCTCTGGAGAGCAGAGTTCGCTGCTTTTAGATGTTGTCTCCGAAGTCTCCAGTATCAGAAAAGGTTGGGGGCTGAGACACACTTATTATTATGAGCGCTCTGGTGGCATTTTAGGAAAAAGATTTTTGTCCAAATCATAATTATTGTGCACAAAAAAGTAATAGCTGTATTAACTGAACATGTAAAAGGAGTTTTATGGGACTGCCAAGAACTTGGGGCCCTAGGCAACTGCCTAGTATTGCCTAAATCCACCCCTATTGTGAATACCACCCCCCATTTCAGAAATTAATCATAATCGGTCGTTTGCCTATAATATCTGCATTTAAAGAAGTCCTCTGAATATAAGAGAATAACTTTAACTCTTTCAATCTCTGTTGATATTTGACTTTCGCCCCTTTTTCAAGACTGTACTTTTATCTCTACACTTCTAAGAATAGCCGTGAAAACCCATTTAGGCGCCTCTGCAGTTATGTCATCATATGAAACTTGAGTGCTTTAGTGGTCAGAGGACTGGTTACCATCAATCAGCCTCCTCTGTCTGCACAGCCACAACCACTTGCTCCTGGGCTCACTTAAGCTCCACAAGTTGTATTTGTGGTTTACCATAATCCCTGACCTCATGAATAAACTGGTGGGGAAGTCTATCTCACTGAGACTTGCTTGTGTTGAGCTCTGGCTCAGGGAACCAAAGCTTTTCTCCTTTATGTTTCATGCATTGAGTCTGCATAAAAGGAGCCCATCCAAATAATGTCACATAAGAGTCACAGTTCAATAGTTTGGCTTTGATCAGCAACTTGCTGAAGGTCCTGGAGTGGATCCACATGCTGGATGTCTTTCTTTTGAACATATGTACACACCCCCACTCTCATGGTTTCTTTATGTATTTTGCCAGTTCACATATGCAATGATGACAGACGCCATGCAGAGTTCTGTGAGCTGAGAAGTTCTCAGACAAGGAAACCCCACATAAAAGGGAAATAATCACTCGTTGCTTCCAACATTTGCAAGGACGCATGGAGTTTAGCGGCTGTGTGATTCTACTCCATCCTAAAGGGTTGGCACATTTTACAGTAATGCAACTTCAGCAAAGATTTTTAATACTAAAAACATGTAAAATACATGCACATACAGTGGGGCAAAAAAGTATTTAGTCAGCCTCCAATAGTGCAAGTTCTCCCACTCAAAAAGATGAG
>NW_015151406.1:252976-256366 GCF_000732505.1 Cyprinodon variegatus | reverse complement strand
TTTTATACTTTAAGTAAATTTACAAGCCTGTACTTTGTTACTTTTACTTGAGTAAAGAAGTTTAATCAGTACTTCCACTTTTACCAGACCATTTTTTAACACAAGTATCTGTACTTTTACTCAAGTACGGAAAGTGAGTACTTTTGCCATCTCTGACAGAAAAACACAGACAACATATTGCTCACAGTAAAATCACAGAGCTTCACTTTCAAAAGCCTGAAGTTAGAGAAAGGTTGCAGATTTTAGTGACAGACTAAATATTGAAGATATTACATTTAAATGTTAAACCCTCAAACAGTTTGGACCGTATGCAGTTTACACTAAAGAACTCTGTATTTTCTGCATTTAAGTACCAGAATTCAATTACATTTAGATTTAAAAGAAAAGCGTGATAACCAGCAGGTGGTAATGCTGAAGTTTTAACCAACCTCAGAATGAACAGTTTTGAACAAAAGTGGCTGCAGGAACCTTATGAAGCTAAACCAGGTCACCCATAAGCAAAGGCTTTTCCACTCCACCCAGAGCTGCTTTGCCACAAATCCCCTTTTCTGATATAACGGGAGGATCTATGCAAGCTGTAGATGGTAGATATTTTAAGATTGGCTGCTGGAATGAGTCAAAAGGTCGACTGGAAACTCTTTTCAAATTAGGTGTGCACATCCATCCTTCAACTAATTCCCTGTGAAGTACCTTACTATCTCAGATTATATTGCCTTTTTAAGGTCTTAAAGCCTTGCCTTAAAAAATACTTTGAAAGATTTGAGTCACAATATCATGGTTGTATGGGGTGTGTAAACCTTTGGTAATACAAGTTATCAACATTTCTCCTATAAAAACAAACTCCTTTGATGAGTTTCAGTCATTGACCACAAACAGAAAGTAGTACCCAGTCTGCTGACTGCACATACACACACATTCACACACTGGCAGAGCTGCGTGGTTGATCTGACAGACATCATGCTCTTCTCTGGGACTTTCCATATGTGTGCCATCTCAGCATGTCCCAGAATGCTTGCATGTGTCCGCATGATCGCTAACAGTGGATGTGATGTTTGAGTTGTTCATTTTAACTATAGGAACATTTGAGGCTAACATGCATTTGCCTTGACATGAGGTGTTGTGAATACAGTTTGTGTTATAAAAACCAAACTGAATTGAATTATTTTTAGAAATGCAGCCTACTCAACAGGGTCCAAGAGTTTAATCACAAATACTTCCACGTTGGGCCTGGATAGACCCGTCTCACAGCATTTTCTGTCCAGATGGACCCGTTTTACAGGCATGTTGGTCCTGAACTGTTGTTTCTTCTGATTTTCTGCCACATCTCTTAGACGATGAGGTGAAGACAGGGGTGAGCTGTCCATGGATCGGGACCAGGTGGTGTGTTGGATATATTTGTTGGGGGAGGATGCAAGACAGACTCGGCAGGCTCAAGGGAATAGTGAGGGTCTGCTGAGTTATCTGTCAGGGACATGTTTAAATCCCATCTCTGTCATGAGGCTCTGATCACTGGCTTAACTAATAATTTCATTCACCTGTCTAACTTTGCCCAGTTTCTCATTACTGATCATCTTATCCACCTGCTCCTGCCTCTATTTAAAGCCGCCTGCTAGATCAGAGTCAGGCTATTCTCAAGCTTGAGCCAGAGAGAAGATTATTCACAAGTCAGTGGTGAGGGTGTTTCAGGGTTAATTTATTGCAGGGGTAACCAATTAAAAATCAGTGGGAGTGGGGTTCGAATAAAGAAAATCAACAACTGGTAAAGGTCTGGAGACATTTTTAATTATAATCCTTAGGGATGCACGATATTTGGATTTTGGCCGATATCCG
Organism: Cyprinodon variegatus; assembly: GCF_000732505.1. Classification (NCBI taxonomy): domain Eukaryota; kingdom Metazoa; phylum Chordata; class Actinopteri; order Cyprinodontiformes; family Cyprinodontidae; genus Cyprinodon; species Cyprinodon variegatus. The sequence continues at coordinate 254,536 of NW_015151406.1, read as the reverse complement.
ATATGCCGATATTTTAAAACTCATGTAGCCGATAACCGATATCGATACCGATGTTAAAGCTGGACAAAAANGCCCAAAATATGAACGAGTTCAGGAACTTTCGTTCAATGAACGCGTTCAGGCACAACACTGGAGGTAAGTGACACACTTTGCCAACTGAACAAGACAGTTTACATTCAAAATAACAATAAAACTATTGCATTGTTTTATTTCAAGTACATCATATCTAATTATCTTATATTAAGAGTAAAAATACTAATTCCATTGGCAAATCACCTTATTTTAAGAAAATGTTGCTTAGTTCTAGATTGTTTTTGCAGTGTGGGATACAAACCCAGGCTTCCTGTTGGCAGGATGAGTGACTTACCACTTGAGCCAGCAGCTTTAAAACTTACAAGTCTATGATGAAAATGTAAGGGGTAGAAAAATGTAAAGAGTAGAAGTAAAAATATATATTACTCCAGTAAAGTGTAGATAGCCAAAATTTCTACTGAAGTAAGGAAAATAAGTTTTTTTACTTTGTTACTTGACACCTTTGATAATAACATTTAAAACATAGAATCTTCTATCTCTCTATATATCTGTAAAGAATCACCAGCCTTTCACTCAATGACTGACGGTTAACCTATTTTTCTAAGGGTAGTATTATTATTCATTTAGATCCTTCAGCTATTTCTAAACATGCTGGGCTTTAGGGAAGGTAGTAAAATGGCAGCAAGAAAAGTAGACCTCAGGGGCGATTATACAAAGGCTTTTAACGGCACCGTGGCTCTGGTTAATTTACTGTTGAAGACATGAAGCAGCCAAACATCCAGACACTCAAAGGATTAATAGGGTTTAAACATAGAATGTATGAACACTTCATCACGCAGAGCTGTGCTTAACAAACAAAAATACTCATCTGAAAATGTGCAGGTGCTGAACTGCAGCTGAGAAACAATACTGTTAATGTCTAAAACATACAAAGGCCATTTAAAAAGCTAATGCCATTGATGTAAACAGCAATCTGTAGGTTATAGAGTTTGCAAGAAAATTTGGTTCAGTGGGAAAAAATGTCAAGAAATAAAGTAAGTTTTATGGGAAAATAATTGTATGTAGATGTCTGACTTATTGTATATCATTAAATAACATTACAATCAAAAGATTCAAATAAGAGAATAGATCTCAAACATTTTTTTAGATGCATAATTAGCTCAGAAAAAGGACTCAAACTTAGACCTGATAAAAACCGAATATTCAGTTTCAAAGAAAGCTGCAGTCCTTCATATTTTAATAGATAAAACCAATAAAAAAGGAGGAAATTATCCACCAGAAAAACATAATTTTCATATTCTTAAGAATTGATCCCCTTAAGAGTTTCCTTCTGTTAGATTTTTACATCTTTAAAGGAATAGTACACCCAAAACATGATTAGCCTTCATTTTCTACTCACCCCCATGCTGAACAACACTCTGGAGTACTTTTTTGATATCTCAAATGCATCTGGAGATCTGGGAGGCTTCTTGCTGTCTGCTGACATTCAAATAATGGAGGTCTATGGCGCCCGAGACAGAAAGGTCC
>NW_015151406.1:248202-251876 GCF_000732505.1 Cyprinodon variegatus | reverse complement strand
GTCGCATTTAAAAAGATCAGATACGTATCGGATTCAGGACCACATATCCAAGTGGCCTGGGTCGCATTTGAAAAGATCAGATACGTATCGGATTCAGGACCACATATCCAAGTGGCCTGGGTCGCATTTGAAAAAATCCGATCTGTGTCGTTCAGACTGTCATAAAAAGATCAGATACAGGTCACATATGGGCAAAAAAATCGGAATTGGGTCACTTCAGGCTGCAGTGTGAACGTAGCCTTAGTCGGAAAAAAAACACTCCAGTCACTAGAACAGAGCCATCAGCTCTGAGGCTGATCGCCCGGCGGACAGGGGCAGGGAGCCAGTGGGGGACGGAGCGACCGAACCCAACCCGGTAATGGTACCCTGGACACCTGCATCCCCATGCTTCCCCCCGCCTGCCTTACCGGTCCCCAGCCCCCCTCCTCCGGCTGAGGGCGGGCGGCTCATGGCTCTCTCCAGTCAGTGGCCCAGCAGTCGACACTCTGTTTGAATAAGGAGGCAGGGAAAGCAGAATACAGCATTAGCCTCGCTGCATGCAGTTAGCCTAGCCTTGGAGCTAAATAATTCTATAAGCCTGTCAATCAGCCACACTTTCTAACAGATGACTGTGATGTCAGCGCTGTGGAGGGAAGTGGTGAACAAATAAAGCTGCTTTCAGCTCTGGCTGCAGGAGAGCTGCTCCCCAGGATGCTCCTATCTTTAGCATTGAAGAGGAGCTGCCGCGCATGGAAAACATTTAACCAGAATCTATGGGGGAAGATTTCGAAACAATTACATATAATTTAATTAATTTTTTAATTTTCATTAGTCTTTTTTATGTCTTAATCAGGGTCATCGGATGAGTGGGGCAGCACCCTAGCACCCTCTATTGGCCAGCCACCACTGGTGTAATTCAGCTTGTTAACAGAGGATGGCTGGGCAGCAGAAGGGGGGTGCTTTAACATTCACAGCACAGATTGACACAGTGAGATAGATGCACAGTGAAGACAAGTGGGAAATTCTGTGAAATGTTTATGCAACTCCATGTTCTAATGTGATCCTTCATTATACTGAACTACCTGTCAATGAAGACTGTGTAGCTAAAGCTGCAAATGTGAGGACAGATAAGGCCGTGGACGTATGGGATGGACTGTCAGGTGAAACAGTAGCACTCATAAAGATAACTTTCTGAATATGAAAGGACATCTTTACACGTTCTGAGAGCCCTCTCCATATAAATATGTCATTCTCTGCAAATAAATCCTGCTCCTTCATGCAATGCAATGTTTACCTTTTATAAGGTCAGCAAGGAATAATCAATGGATCAATATTTATACCTATAACTAATACGTTTGCGGTCATTTAATGAATTTAGGGTTAATCAGTAAAAAAAAATAATACTTTCATCGTGATCACTGAGTCTGGGAGCGGCCATTTTTGCCCAAATATAGTAGCCGCTCCCTCCTGCCATCTTCCAGCAGTGACGGTAAGCCTAGCGCCATTCTCCCCGCTTTACAAGCTAAATCAATGGGAACTACTAGACACATCTGCAATCAACAACAATTATTGAAGATTTCCAGAGGACTTCACCATTGAAATTCACCAGAGCTATAGTGAAACTGACAATGCCCACGTGCATGGCAGCTGGATGCTGGAATACATCGGGTAAAAGTGAAAAAAAAGAGTTATTCCACCTTTCTGATTCCTGATCCTCCACGGACGGGTTGGTCGTTGGATCGCCAACTTGAAGAGGGAGGATTTGCCATCGACCTTCTGTTCAGAGAAAAAACCCGTAATATGTAGCCAACATTTGGAAGAAGAATGTTTTCAAGATGACTTGGATAATAGCGCGTTGTGACAAACACCAGATACAGCACTGGGACTTGATCAACAGCCGATACCGCACCGTGACGTCACTAACCAGTAGGTGGCAGTAGTGTTCTTTGACAAACATGGATGCCTCCAGTAAAGCACATTCACATGAAAATTACTCTGAATTAAAAACACTTGAAAAGTTTGTAATAATTTCATATTTAAAGTTCTTTCAGAAGTTTGAATTCTCAATATGATCGGACTTTTCCTTTAAAGAATCTCTAAAAAACATTCCTGTATCCAGATCATGATCTGGATCATCACCGAACTGTAATGGGTCGTTCCATGGCATGAGGGACACCTCTGATAAAGATTTCCTTAAAATCCGTCCACAACTTTTCAAGGTATCGTGACAGAGAGAGACAACTCTCCTAAAACTCCTTGGTCGATTTAAATAATATAGATCCAGTTTGCATAATTCAAAAGTTAGTAAGGTTAAAGTTTAAGGATTTGTTTGAGTTTAAGACAATTTATGTATGACATAAAGAATAGTAAGTTACCTGCTTATATCCATTAATTGTCATTATCTGCTGTGATAGCTGGCCTTAATTACTCCTGCCTTTCACCTGCTTCACTCTTTCCAGCTCCTAATTATCATTCATCTCATCCACCTGCCAGTTTCCCTTATATTGGGCTCAGTTCCAGCTATCATGGCCAGATCATCAGATGTTCTTTTCTGTTCAGTCTGTTCAGTTCTGTTTATTCCAAGGTTCATGTCCTGAATCCTGGCGGCCAGTGAAAAGAGGGTTTTGTGTCTGTCTCCTGCTCATCCACTGTTTTTCCCATGCTGAGTCCTCAGGGTTTTTGGCTCCTCAGGATTAGTTATTATTCCAGTAAGCCTGGCTCCAAGGTGGAGACCAGTTTAAAGTCCTGCTCAAGTTCTGGTTCCATGTCCTGTCTCGACTACCCTCTTCCACTGAGCCTGCCTGTCTGCACCTGATCCTGTCTGCTGCTGTGCGCCTGCTCACGCTTCTGGACTCTGAACCTGCCTGGGACCTCTAGGATGCCTGGAAGCCTGGATCCTGCCTGTTCTGTCTGTTCCTGCCTGTTTCTGCATCCCTGTCCAGGATCGGCTTCCTGCAAATCCTCTGGGACTGCTGCAGCGGGGACAGTCTGAGTGACGCATGTCGCCTCCGTCTTCAGGCCGGCCGCTGGATTGCGCCCCTTTCAATGGACATGGACTGGACTGTTGAAACAGGTTAGTGACTCACTGAGATTATCATCTTCTGTCAGATGATCGTCGTCACTTACCTGTTTCTCCCACCAGAGTGGCTGAGATTGGGCGGTGCCCCGCCCCCCTCCTGCAGCATCTGAGAGTCACAGATCCTATCAGCTCCACTTTAGTTCCAGTTTGCTTTTGCTTTAATAAATGTTTTTAACTTTCCTACTGACTCTCTCACCTTGAATACTGGGTCCTTCTGTCCGGTTTATGACGGCATTTATTTAAAAACGCAGCCTGTTTATAATCTTAGAACATGAGATTTTCAAAAAGCCCTAATATAAGAACAAATATAAAACATTTTATTTACGTTGTTGGGCTCAATCCATAGAATACGTTGAACTTATAACTGAAAGGTAACGTTATGTATTCATTTTTATTCATGTCAGGCAATTACATGCATTGAAACATACAAGTGAAAGCCAGTTCATCAATTCGAACTGATGAGTCATATTAAAAATAACAAAAAAACAAAACAAAAAAACAGGCCTGAAAGGGATTGGAAAGAAAATACCTTATTAAACCCCACCCTGATGCTCATTCATAATAGGCATATAACTATATATATATATATATATATATATATATATATATATATATA
>NW_015151406.1:244441-247426 GCF_000732505.1 Cyprinodon variegatus | reverse complement strand
TATATATATATATATATATATATATATATATATATACAGAACAGACTGGACATCAGGAGCACACTTCGTCTGTCATTGTCTCAGATTACGCCTAGATGGGACCGGCTTGTTGTTTTATTTTTCTGCGGTTTGTATTTCATTTTACGCCAGTCATATAATTTTATTTGATCGTAAAAAGCCACCCCCCCACCCGCCGGCCGGTCCGTGAAAATATTGTCTGACATATAGCGGTCCGTGGTGCAAAAAAGGTTGGGGACCGCTGGTTTAGAGGACCCAAAAACAGAGGCAGAGAGGCTGAGGTGATTTCTTGTAGTTTTAATACAAACACTAATAACAAAGGCAAAATCCAAAAATCCAACCAGAAATGTAACACAGACCAGAACCATGGAGATATCAGGGGAAAACACGCACAAGGAGCCAGGGAGAGACGAGGTAAGCAGAGAACAGCGACGACAGGAACAGCAACAACAAGGAACCAACAAGGAGTGACTGCAGAGGGAGAGTATATGCAGCTGACTGAGAAAAAGGCAGGGCTAACGAGCAGATAAGGAGCAGGTGTGAGAAGACAAAAAGAGAGACAAAAGGAAAAAAAAACACACACAACAGGGCGACAGAGGAAAACAGAAAAACCTGAGAACTAACAAATCCAGAAACTACAACAAAATAGGAATTAAACCAATAAAACTAGCAAACATGGAGCAAAGTAAAGCACAACAGAACCAAAATCATGACACACTGGAGCTTATACTGCATGAACGTGTTAGATTTGTAAGAATGAGATTTACAGCATGGGAACCTCTTCAATCTGTATTGTTTTGAGGGGAGAGCAAAATAAGCTTAGGCGTCAGCCTATTACTTTTTAAACATTAATAATGTGTGTGGGGGGGGGGGTGCTTTGTTCTGTTTTTTCTTTCAATTTATTTAAAATGTCTGAAGACATTTAAATAAATTCATAAACACAACAAACTCAAAGTTTTCATTAAACTTGCTTTGAGGAACGACCTAAAGTTCCTATTTTGATCAATTTAAACAAATATTTTTCATCAGTACAAAATAATTTTATTTCTATTCTTAACATTCCATTGGTCAAAAGTTCTCTGCCTGTAAAAACGTTTTAAAGCAACTACTCCAGACTGTGATGGGAGATTGTCTTTACTTCATGTCATCCCTGATTTGCAAACAGGGTTCCTTGAAAGGATTGTAGATCATTTGCTAAAGTATAGATCATTAATCATTCCTGGTTTTCTCTCAGATATCTCAGCCATGGCTGCATTACCAAAAATGGTGTTGCTTAAGGAGCAATACCAACCACATAGACTTCAAAGCAAGTAGTTCAGAAATATCAGGTTTTATTTCCAGGAAGAAGGAGAAAAACTTGTCAGACATGAGTAGGAATGAAATATTGAATCGAATCATAATAAAATTGAAGACTCTGTTTTTAAATGTGATGCATAAAACACATTCATAGCTGAGGCAGGGGAAGTTAAATCATTTGTGTGGTTTTGATTAATAAGTTTAGGTGAAAAACCAAAAAACAAAACCAGCAGGTATTATTGTGTCAACGGGAAAAATGGAAACAAAACTTAGAGTGGATTTGTGTTTATGCTAAAAAAAGAAAGACCCCCCACACACACATATACACACACACACCGATGTTTGTTCTGCTATATGTAGTGAGGACCATGAGTTTACTCCCATTGACTTTCAATGATCTTCAGTCATTTTCAACCTTTTCTATTCCCTAACCCTAAAACGAACCCCAATTTCAACCTTAGCCCTTAAAGGAATAGTACANTATATATATATATATATATATATATATATATATATATATATATATATATATATATATATATATATATATATATATATATATACTGTATATATGTGTGTGTGTGTGTGTGTGTGTGTGTGTGTGTATTTTTTCCTGCTACTTTTGTTTTGTCTTTCTTTTTTTTTTCCTAGTGGCTACTTAGAACACAAAATTGTAGGAGCAAAAGTAAAAAATAAATACATAAATAAACATTAATATAATGTTTTCGGTACAGAGAAAAAATAAGCAAAATCACAATTGTGTTACTCGAGCATTTAATTAATTACATTGTATCTTTTTGTATTCTAGAACACCAGAAAATTCCAAAAAATAGCAGTAGTTTACACAATATCAACAATACTAGAGAAAGACATGCCAACAATGGTAAGAAAAACTACAAGCACACATCAACATACACTAATATACATTTAAGACCCTCTCTGAACATACTGTGACCAGATAAACAGTTTGAATAGGAGTCTAAATCTGTGAATATTTTTGCATTGTTTATGTTAACTTAAAACTAACTTAACTAACTTAAACTCTTCCAGAGTTTCACTCCAAATACAGACACACAAAAACTTTTCCGAGTTGTTCGAACTCTGGGTAATGTGGTTTTAATGGCTTACAAGGTTTTTTGTTGGGCTACTCTATAAAAGCTTGGAGCTAAACGGTATTTCTGACATTTTGAATTGAAAAGTCTTCCTGGATGGGAAGAGAAACGTCTTCAGACTCAGAAAGTCCAGTGGATTGTTTCGTAACTTTAACTTTTTGAAATGACTCTGACCTGAATGACTGAGGATCTACCCCAGCGTATAACTGAAAGGTTGTTCAATATTAATTCAGTATGAAAAAATGTTTAAGGATAACATTATAAAATCTTCTATTAAGAGTGAAAGTTGGTTGTAACCATGGGATGATAATGAATTATATGTTTGCACCATTGGGATCGTTATTGGAGTTTTGTTTTGATATTGTGCTGTTGTCACGTTTGGTAGTGGTTTAGAGCAGCGGTCACCAACCACCGGGCCGCGGACCGTGGGTCATTTGGTACCGGGCCGCACAGAAAAATAAATATATATATATATATATATATATATATATATATATATATATATATATATATATATATATATACGGAACAGACTGGACATCAGGAGCACACTACGTCT
>NW_015151406.1:237024-238666 GCF_000732505.1 Cyprinodon variegatus | reverse complement strand
AGCCGTCAATGAGCAGCAGGACCATGGAGAGCTAACTGATCCTTCCAGCCCGAGGAGCTGATAGTCAGGTTCAATAAATGAGGGAACATCCTGCATCTCTATAGTTCTGCTGCTATAGGCTTAGACTGCTGGAGGACATAGGGACCCCTTTTTCATCATTCAGAATCTTTTAGTTCAATCTCTAACGTTCTGCTCTCTCTGCTTTTTCTCATAGTAGCTTCATCTGGTCTGTTCCTGTTTGGCTGTGACTCCATCCTGGAGAGAAATATCAGCTGCTGCTGCCATCAACGCCTGGTCACCAGCTGGTCTACAGTTGCCTTTGGTATCTTTTTCTATATCTGCTTCTGTCTCCTTGAACGCCAGTGGGCCTCGGCTCACACTGAGTCTGATTCTGCTGGAGGTTTCTTCCTGTTCAAAGGGAGTTTTTCCTCTCCACTGTCGCTTAGTGTGAGGGATTGCCTTCAAGCCAATGAGTTGATGCAATCAACTGGTTTTCCTTAGATAGAAAACTTTGAATTAATTTGACTGCACGATCTGGTGAACTGTAAAATGCCTTGAGGTGACGTGTTGTGAATTGGATATAGAAATAAACTGAATTGAATTTTATTAAACCTAACCCCGACCACACAAAGAGAACTGCTCCTTATGGGGAATATTCATTGGTCCCCACAAGTACCTACAAGTCCACAAAATGTAGCATATTTCTGGGAAATTGTCCTTACATGGTAACAATAACTTGGTCACATTAACAGACACACGGATGCACACACACATTCTTTTTATCAGTATTCCATTAGACGTGTGAAAAACAGCTCTGGTTTATACCCCGCCATCTGTTCCAAATTAAATTTAGAAGCTAGTCTATCACTCTGCGTCACAGAGGGGTTGCTAACATCATTCCTTGAGATAAAGGGGCTGTTTAAGAAACAATAGCCTCATATACACCTGTAGCTGTGAGAAAAAAATGTTGGTAACACTTTGAAGTACACCAGGTTTGATTCCCCGCTAGAGAGTGCCTAGAGAACTATTCAGGAACTAATGATTAGTTAACCAGTAGTTACCGAGGAACAACCAGCCCAGCCTTATTATGGGCCAGAGCCTTCTCTATGGCTGCTCCTTGTTTATGAAATAGCCTCCTACTTCACATTAGGGAGGCTCCTTCCCTGACAAAATGTAAAACTAAGCTCAAGACGTAATTTTATTCTCTGACTTTTAACAGGCAGGAATTAGTTGTTGTAATTTTGTTTATTTAGTTTTCTAATTCAATTCAGTTTATTTCTATAAGGCCAATTCATGACACATGTCATCTCACAGTTCACCAAATCATACAGTCAAATTGATTAAAAGTTTTTTAAGGAAAACCAGTTGATTGCATTGAATCATTGACTCGAAGGCGATTCCTCACACCAACCATGCTTGTAGTAACCGTGGAGAGGAAAAACTCCCTTTTAACAGGAACAAACCTCCAGCTGAACCATAACTGGTCATTTCTTATCATTGCCTTATTTTATATTTTATGCTCTAATCCAGAGGTCTTCAACAGGGGGTCCGCGACCCCTAGGGGGTCCGCAGGGGTACTGCATGGGGGTCGCGAAGTTTTGTTTAATTAGACTTACACTCACCGGCCACTATATTAGGTACC
>NW_015151406.1:225911-233003 GCF_000732505.1 Cyprinodon variegatus | reverse complement strand
CGTTGTTTCCTTGGTGACTGCACATTAGTTCCTGATTAGTTACTCGTTGTTTCCTTGGTGACTGCACATTAGTTCCTGATTAATTAATCTGTTTTTCTGGGTAATCAAGCAGCTGTCACATACTAAAGCTGGGCTGGCTTTGCCCAAGTAATTATTAGTTTACTACTCATTAGTTTCTTATTAATCCTTAAGGCATTTCCTAGTAGTAAATCAAATTTTGTGTACTTAATTGAAGTGTTACCAAAACCTTATTGCCAAGTAATAACTTGGCAATAAGTGTAAGATGAACTTGCTTATAAGTTGCTAAACGAAGACAGGGAAAACATGCAGTTTAAAGTAACCACATTTGAAAAAATATGTAACTTAGACCAAACTCCTTGGCAGCTATATGCAGCACCCTCTTGGGTCGTGTCCAGAGGAGTTTGTGTGTTAAACATGCTGTGCCTTCCATGGTGTTAAACCTGTTGGTGGACACTGGCAGTCAGGGATGCTATTAAGTGGAGGGAGAGGTCCTATGGATCCCTGTTGGCTTGTGGAACTCCCTGCTGAGAGCTTGATTGTATCCACTGAAGTTTGCTTATAAGCTTGGCATTATGATGGCATCACCTGCTCCACCTAGGACTGATCTAACCGGAGAAACCTGTAAGCACAGTGAGGATCATATTCTGGTGTTTTCTCTTGTGCTTTTAACACCATAAAACCAGGACTTCTGCCTGTTTGTCTACCGTACCTAGAACTGTGACCTGACTCCGTTCTGGATTCTCCCTCAACACCTCACCGGATATCTGTCCTCCTGGCTCTCACTACCGAACATGGCTTTAGCTTTGCCATTTTAATCATACTGCCTTCCTTCGTCTGCTCGGTTCGGATCTCCTGCCTCATCTCCGTCCACCGATACATCAGCGCCTGGGACTCTCTGGGTGGTGCCTGCCGCGTTGCGTTGGCAGCTGGCCAGCTTAAATCAATCTCAGCCTCTTGCCATGGACTAAACTATAAGACCAGGTTAGTGACTCACATGGTCGTTATCATCCACTTCCAGAAAGACGTGGTCACTAACCTTTGGTCTCCTCCTGCAGAGGTTCCTGCCTTAGATGCTGACGTCACTCACTCCGGATCAGTTTTCAATAAACGTTTTGAAAAATCTAACTGTCCGCTTTGAATATTGGATCCTTCCGTTCTGAGCTTGACAAAATGTCTCTTTAAGGTAAATGACATCACAGTTGGACAATGTCTATAAACCCTATATGAAGCTCTTGCAGAGCTAGAGTGATAGACATTTTTAATGCGCAAAGTATCACTTCCACAGATTCTTCCTTCCGGCTGCTGTTGGACTTCAATACCATCACGGCTCCTTACAGGCCCAGTATGTGTTTGCACACAGGCTGCTGGTTGAACTGGTTTTTGATCTTATCAGGAAATCATTTGCATTCTTCTAATCCCTGTAATGTGTCTTACAGACGTTCATGGATGTAAATTTACTGTAGGGCTGTTTATTTTCCTGATCTGGAAGTGTTTTGTGTTTTTCATGAATATGGCACAGTTTTGTGATTCTGGATGTTAACATCCTTCCTTTTTAACAGGAATTTGCCTTTATTGATAGGAATTTTAGTTTTTTTTTCTTCCTCTCTAACATGTGCTTCTGTTATCTGCTACTGTAAAGTTGAACTTCAATTTTGTTTATTTTTATTTTGTCTTCTGTCCATTTTTATTTTCCATGTCCCCATTCTAGAAGAAAACAGGCAATATCCACAAATAACAGAGTACCGGCTAAATATCATTTAGCACATTATATAATTTTGGTGTATTTTTGCTTTATTTTATACAGCTAGATAGATGTATACATAGTATACAGTACAGGTGACAAGCAATAAAAACAACATCATATGTACATAAGGGAAAAAAGTAACTGCCATCGTTCAAAGATGATCTACCAGGTCCTTCTAGAGCAAATGACATAATGATTGGAATTCATTGCAAAAGTACAAACATAGAGAACACCAGGTTCTAATATTGTAAAATTAAACACATTAAGATTTTGTTTTTGCGAGCTTCAACTCAAAGAATATATCTAATTGTATAATAGAAAGTAAAAAATAAATTTCACATTTAAATGCTTTGTCAAAAATCTAAATTCACCTCTTTCTTGTTCACTACAACAACTTCAACATAATCTGAGCAAAAAGCAATGAGAAGATTTTGTCATTGTGAAATGGGCTCTAACAAAAAATGCTTATGCAGAAAACACAGAGACAATATGTCCAATACCTTTGATAAAGAGTCATTCTGAGGCTAAATGAGGTCAGAGGCCACACCCAGGACAGTTTACAGTGCAATCAGAAATGGCTAATATTCGTCATTGTCATGTTACACCCAACCTATTGTGACCTGGTTTCACTTTTAATCAGGAAAGCCTTACATGCCACACTGTAAACACAGCTTTTCTCAAAGCGACAGTATTAAGCAAAGCTCTCTGGCTGCTCTATCCGTTTCCAGGTCTCCCCAAAGTCAGTCCTGGCAGGCCGCTGTCCTGCAGGTTTTAGAGGTTTCTCGGCTTCAGCACAGCTGAATCTAATGATTGCAGTTTAGCAAAAGCCTGTTAATCAATCATTAATGTAAATCAGCTGTGCTGGAGCAGGGAAACCTCTAAAACCTGCAGGACAGCGGCCGTCCAAGACAGACTTTGGGGAAGCCTGGTTTAAGCTGGAGAGAGCAACACATACTTTAAGACCTTTTCAAAGGGGCTTCATCAGATTTTAGATTTAGTCAAACTCTGAATCTCACCCTTGTAAGCTGATTATAAGATTATTATTGATGCACCTATTTTTCCAAAAGCTGCCAGCAGGTGTATTAAGATCCCCCAAAGGGAAACAAATGTATTATTTCTCTGAAAGTAGATTTTTATTACCAGTCTGGAAAGATCACTAATAAATATTGTTGTATTTTTTCATACACATTGAGGATTTGCCAAGAATCTCTTAGAAAAATCTCCAATCGTGTCCCCACCAGAAATGAATCAGCACCATGTGATGGCAGTAAGTTTGGTTGGAAAATTTAGATTTCTCTTATTTCATATATTGATTTTTTTCCCTCAGTCAGTTTCACCTGCAAGGCCACACAATTCCCCTGCTTGAGGGCTGTTTGGAGAAAAGACATACCTTATTCCCATAACAAACCAGATTCTTTCTCAATGTTTATTCATAACATGTTACTGTTTAACCAAAGTGTCTGTAATTTGTTTGACTCTGAATACTTTCCATTATTGTAAGTATGGGGGAACGAACGCGGCCCAGATCAGAACAGGGCTGATTACCGTGCAATAAGGGCCGCATGATGAACTGTTCTCTCTTTGCAAAGATAAAAATAAAGTGCAGACTGATTGAAATCCATCAATCCCCATTTATTTAACTGGGGTGAATAGTTGATTAGTTCCCAAGACAGTAAGGCACCCTTTTTCAGTTCATTGTACCAATTCTGGTTTTTTCTTTTTCTTTCAAAGTTATAAATAGGACCCTCTGACTGACTGTGAGGAACTGTTAAAGCCCTCCTGGAAGCACCGTGCTTGACCATACTTCGCCTGCCCAGTAAACAACATGCCCACTTTCTCATACCAGTGAGTGCAAAAGCTGCACAATTACACTATATGTTCCCATTTTTCGGCTGTAAGAGGTCTGGATTTGATCAGCCTTTCTAAAAAAGGGCCAGATTGCTAAAAGTGGTCCAATACCGTTGCTACAGCAGCTCTAGGGCGACATGGGGAGAGGAGAGAATCATGGGGAGAGGTGGCGTCACTGAAGGCAAATCTCTTTCTTCCAGTTGGAAAAACATCTAATGTTTCATAACAAATTTATACTGCTTAGTTCCAAATGGCCTATTTTATCATTTATATGCCTATTGTTGACTTGGGAAGACCTAAAAAAGCATAATGTCTAACCTTTCAATGTTTCAGGCCATTAAGTAAGATTTTATAAGACAATGGTAATCTGAGTAAGCGCAACATCAGGTTTTCAAAGGATGATCTTATAAAGGAAAGAAGAAAACCTAACAAATCAGCTCCAGGCATAAATATAACTGCACCACACCATGAAAACTGAATTATCGTAACTGTTATCAGCTACAGTTTTGGTTCATAACAGAAAAAAAAAAAGAGCTTTGCTCAAGTACTTTTTAACCCCTTAAGCCCTGAGAGTCTTAGGAGCAAATTCAGCCTGAAATTGCACATGTAAATAAAATAAAAGTATAGCTCCCAAACTATAAATTCGAAATACGATAGTTTGTATTTGTATGACACAAAGGCATTGAGGAATATTTTTCAGGTTGCACCATTTTTTCATGTCACCATGTCTGATTTATAGGCGATTAAACAAAGCAAAAAATGAAAAATATTTAGCTTCAACCAATTTTTTTCCAAAAGAAACTGCAAAACACCATGAAAGCCAATTTGAAACTCTGAAACTCTGACTTTATAGATCCACATCTCCACTAACCTGACTCCGCCAGATGGATTTGCTCCACATATCCATCTGCAAACCTTCCGTTGCAGTAATTTTGGGAAGGGGCGAAAATACTGGTTAGCTGATTGGCCTATGTTGGTGATAGACGGGCCAAATAAACCAATCAGATCAACGAAGCATATGACGTACTAACAGAGCGACGACCAAAACACAACCACAAGCCAGGCTACTCTTGCCGAAACCAGTCGGGAGAAGAGCAAAAACATCTTTTCCTCTGAGAGAAGCCTCCAGAGCAGTGTTTTGCTCTTCTTTCAGTGAAGAAATACTCTGTAATTCCCATAAAACTTGCTCGATAGCCACGCTAACGCTAGTTTCATCGGCTGAAGCCGCCATGTTATTTAGACTGAACTGTCGCGCTTCTCGTTGCGTCACACCTCAACCCGCCTCAAAGCCAACGCTGATTGGACGTTCGTTTGGTGAACGGCTCCAAATTTTCTTTAACGGAGAGTCTCCAGACTGATCTGCGAGTGAAACCTTGAAAGCTCGCGAGATCAGGATGGTCTCACGAGGCTACATCTTCACTATAACTCAAGCAAATTTAGACTGAATAAGTTGAAGCATGTTTGTTCCACAAAGGTTTTAGTGGGCAGGGTGCTTGGAGGAAATATGATTTTGAAAGCTGTGTGGATGAAACACCGTGTGACTGTGTTTTGGCAATACCTATAAATAGATAAAGAGGAGCAGGTGTCTGTTGGGCCTGGTACCGGGCCCACTGGGGTTGAGGGGTGAAAGTTTTTTTGTAAAATAATCTTTGGGTCATTTATTGGGTTTCTTTTTACTCTAAACTAACCAATCACAGGTCATACTTCTAAATCAGAAAGATATTTTTCAGGAAGGTCTCTCTCTTTCTTATCAAGGCTGGTCATTGAAGGCAGATTATTGGTTAAAAAAGTGTATTTTGATATGTAAACTATTATATGAATCTGTTTTCCTGTGATTCAAACCCTATTTGAACTCACTAGGAAAAACACAGCTTTATTTCCCAAGATGGCTTAGTGTGAAATTGGACCAGAACTTATTACCATCACTAAACAGGATTGAATTAAACAGCTGCCAGCTGTGCAACAACAAAATATCTTAAAACAACAAGAAAAAAAAAAGACATGTTTCCCAGGCAGGCGGGACAAAAGCAGCTGATGTCTGACCTGATGTTTTTCTGTTACTGTCAACTTTAACTTGGAAAAATTGACGTTATAAAAATTTGCCAATACTCACTGCTACGCAGGGCATTGGCTCTTCCATTTATATTGAGGCCTACAGATAATAAAGCTCATCCTGAAGTCAGGGTTCTCCCTCATGTCTCACCAAACGCTCTAGTCTGGCGTAAAACTCAGTGGTTTGGGAACGTCTAATTACTGATGCAGACATATTTGAACAGCACTCCCTTTGACAGCTGGGCAAAGTAACAACAATATACATACCACGTCTTAAAAGAACACCCATACATCCTGGTATGTCCAGATGGAGGTAGTCTAACATAAATGGAGACCTTTGACTGATGGGCTCGACGTTTCTTGCCTTTAGTAGATAACTTGTTTTAAGACAAGGGTGAATCAAAAACCCATCACATTTGATTTGATTCAGGAGTTTTTGCAACTGACATTGCAGTGGAATCATATTGATATTTTGAGACATATTCACCTGATCTCAGTAAATCCTTTGGATCTGTGTTGCACTAGCATGGCATCAAGTTACAAAGGTCCAGTTCCTGAGGCTTCCTCTTGCCAGAGCAGTGGTTTCTGGGCAGATTTAGGCCGTTCTCCGTTATGCAGCGCACTGGGCGTCTTTTAAAGCCTCTGCCACAGGACTTTGAGCACGGAGACCAGGTCCCTACATCCCACATGGGACATGGATCACCACACGCTCTTATTGCTTCAGGCCTTTTAGCACTGTCACAATCTGTTGCAAGACGTCCTTCTGTGCTCTGGCACTGTACCAGCCTCTTCTGGAGACCGTTCCCACAGGTCACTGTGCATGAATCCCATGATGATGTTACCCAGTGGCTAATGGGTCTCTTACCCATCACCTCGTTCTTGTTTTTGGTGTTTTTCTCATCTGTCAGGACACTGTTTTGAGATTTGTGGCTTTTCTCCTCTTTCCGTAGAACCTTGTCGTCCTTACGCTCCTTTGAGATGTAGAAAGAGTAGCGGATTCTCGGCGGAGTCATCTTCCCCACAGAGAGCACCTCCACCGTTAGCGGCTCCTGCAGAGGTCTGGTAGCCTGGAGAATCTCAACAGATGTGGATGTGCCACTGTAGCGCAGCAGGCTGCCTTTAAGTAGCATGTCCCTCTCTGCGGCCGACACCACGTAGTTTCCATTCAGAAGGTAATTTCCATGCCTATCCTTCACAGCGAGGTAGTTTTCATCACTGACCATTCCTCTGTACCCGCGTTGGCGGATGTCAATATTGGAGGCTCCGACGGGCAGCGTCACCACAAAGTTGTAGCCGTTACTGAAAATCAAAAAAAGAACATTCAGTGGTAAAACACAAAGATTAAATACTTTGAGTAAAGAGCATGTTATCTATATGAGTAGAGGTGTCAAAAGTATTCATGTTTATCACTCGAGAAGTATAAATCC
>NW_015151406.1:222633-223786 GCF_000732505.1 Cyprinodon variegatus | reverse complement strand
ACCTGCTCTGTCTGCTCCTCCTTATTCTGGTTTCTGTGAGGCTCAAAGAGGATCACTACTTTATCCGTTTCCTGTCCTCCTGAACTCCCATCATGGGGAAAGTTTCTATTTTAATGTTTCATTCATTGTTTTTGCTCCAGTCTGTCCTGCTCACTATAAACGAGACGTGTGATTCCAAGCTGACTCTTTCCCCGTCAGATTAATAGATTTTATTTTGTATTTTCCCCCAAAGCAGATGAGTTTTACTTTGCAACCGCATCTCTCTTCCTGTCAGACCAATGGTATTGCTGCTGAATTGCTGCGTAGTCTGACTAAAACAGACCTGGGCTCTATCTCAGTCGGAGCTACGCTGCCCCCTGCAGGAAGTCGTGTCTGGAGTGATCCTCTCCATTGACTTTCAATGAGCGCTAAACTCCACGACCTCTAAGGCACGATTTTATATCAGATTGGATGCAAAATTGGGTTTGGTGCGTTCTGGGCTTAGTTAGAACCTGACCTAAAGCAATTTATGGTCTTTGACCTGATGAGCATTGTGTACAAGAAATATATCATTAAAAAGCTAATCTAGTACAGAAACTCCATAAACCAAGTGAACCATTATTTACACACGAGGGTAATGCTTTAAATATTTTCTTTCTGTTCATTATTTCATGATTAAGCTTCATCATATTATTATTATAGATATAAATATTAAATCATATTGAGAATAATATTATATCAGACCAATATAAAAATTTTAGAAAAAGCTCAAGAATTTGAACGTTTAAACGAGTCGCTGTGTCAACACTGACTACTATCTGTTGAGGCGGGCTACTTACACCGGCTTGGTGAACATTCCTGAGACCTTTTTGCAGCCTTTGTTGTCGCCACCACACACACCACACTTGTCAAACTTCTTGTTGGATTCCAGCTTGCCGTCGCAGCCTGCCTTCACACACTTCCCCTGAACACACACGGCTGAGGTGTCAGGGGAACAAGGCGTCCCATCCACAACCTGACAAGTTAAGACAACACGTGTTACAATAACCAATCTGGACAACGAGTCCTACATTGTTTTACTCTTCTGGTTAAAAAATCACACGATTACCATACATTTCCATTTTATATTCTTTAAGTAATGTTGTTGTGAGAGTATCTCTACTTACTTGAAATT
>NW_015151406.1:216899-219888 GCF_000732505.1 Cyprinodon variegatus | reverse complement strand
TATATATATATATATATATATATATATATATGGATACCACTTTTTTTAACAGATAGATTTAGGAGATCTACTGGTTTAAGCAGACATTAAACTCACCAGTTTCAGGACAAGGGTTGAGATTACATGAGCGGTATTTAATGCGAAGGCCGTAGCAGTATTTCCCACCATTTTCAGGGACAGGGTTATTACAGTCTCTCCTGGCCAACTGAACACCTCCACCACAACTTCTTGAACAGTCTCCAAATGCACCCCACTTCCCCCAACGGCCATCCACCTTCGTCAAAAGCAGAACCATGCTTTACTCGTCAGTGTTAAGAATGTTCATGTAAGACAGTGCTACACTAAGTCCCCTTCTGCCTCACCTTTACATGCATGGTGCTGTGCTTATCAACACAGGTGCCTCTGTAGCAGACTTTGTTGCTACCATAGCCACAGCTTGTGCCGTCTGCCCAGGGAAAGTGTCGGGTTTGACAGACTTGCTGTCCACGAGCATTCCCGGTGCACCACAGCTTTGTGCAGGGCTGCATGTAGGGGCAGGGTGTGGAGCCTGAACCAAAGGCAAGCTCACACTGGCGGTGCAGGCTATAGCTGGAGCCAGGAAGGCTGTCCTGGAGAGTGAGGTGCTTCTGAGGCTGGTCCAATAGGCAGTCTCCTGTAGAGGCAAAAATAGAGCTATGGTGAGACAGCAGATATGGAAGATATTTGGATACGTCAGATTGCCTTTTTCCTTCTTTTATGCACATGATCTCTGAAATTAACCAATTTTAAATCTATATGTGCATTCATGGAAAGTATCATCAGAGATCAGGCAGTATAAGATTTTACTTAGTAGCTATATTTAATGTATTTAATCAACTGAATCTGAGTAATGTTTAAGTGAGACTGAATTTGACTATATAATTTGATCAGTCTGCCAAACATTATTACAGTGCATTATAATCTTTAGATTGATTTGAAGTGGAATTAGAATTGTCTTTAATTGGCAGATGTTGAACTCTTCTGAACATTACACTGGGAAAAAAATCTAAATCTAATAAAAAGTAAAATAAATGAGTGCACTTGTTCTTGAATTAAGGAGGTAATTGAGATACTTTGCCAATGGAACAAGACGATTTACATTGCTCAAAAAAATTTAAACAGATCAGATCTCAATGGGGAAAAAAATCCTGCTGTTTATTTATCCTGATATGGACTGAGTGATATGTTAGGAACAAAAGGATGCCACAACATTTGATGGAAATGAAAATGATCAACCTACAGAGGGCTGAATTCAAAGACACCCCAAAAATTACAGTAAAAAAATGATGCAGCAGGCTAGTCCATTTTGCTGAAATTTCTTTGCAGCAACTCAAAATGGTATTCAGTAATTTGTATGGCCCCGATGTGCGTGTATGCATGCCTGACAACGTCGGGGCATGCTCCTAATGAGACGACGGATGGCGTCCTGGGGTACCTCCTCCCCGATCTGGACCAGGGCATCACTGAGCTCCTGGACAGTCTGAGGTGCAACCTCGCGGCGTCAGATGGAACGAAACATAATGACCCAGAGGTGCTCTATTGGATTTAGGTCAGGCGAGTGTGGGGGCCAATCAATGGTATCAATTCCTTCAACCTCCAGGAACTGCCTGCATACTCTCGCCACATGAGGCCGGGCATTGTTGTATTGTTTTGCACCAGGAGGAACCCAGGACCCACTGCACCAGCATAGGGTCTGACAATGGGTGCACGGATTTCATCCTGATACCTAATGGCAGTCAGGGTGGTGTTGTCTAGCCTGTAGAGGTCTGTGCGTCCCTCCATGGATATGCCTCCCCAGACCATCACTGACCCACCACCAAACCGGTCATGTTGAACAATGTTACAGGCAGCATAACGTTCTCAAATGCTTCTCCAGACCCTTTCATGTCTGTCACATGTGCTCAGGGTGAACCTGCTCTCATCTGTGAAAAGCACAGGGTGCCAGTGGCCGACTTGCCAATTCTGGTGTTCTGTGGCAAATGCCAATCGAGCTCCACGGTGCCGGGCAGTGAGCACAGGGCCCACTAAAAGACGTCGGGCTATCAGGCCACCTTCGTGAAGTATGTTTCTAATTGTTTGGTCAGAGACATTCACACCAGTGGCCTGCTGGAGGTCATTTCGTAGGGCTCTGGCAGTGCTCCTCCGGCTCCTCCTTGCACGAAGGAGCAGATAGCGGTCCTGCTGATGGGTTGTAGACCTTCTACGGCCCTGTCCAGCTCTCCTGGAGTAACTGCTTGTCTCCTGGAATCTCCTCCATGCTCTTGAGATTGTTCTGGGAGACACAGCAAACCTTCTAGCAATGGCAATTACTGGAGGAGTTGGACTGCCTGTGCGACCTCTGTAGGGTCCAGGTAGCGCCTCATGCTAACAGTAGTGACAGTGACCATAGCCAAATGCAAAAGTGGTAAAAGAAGAGTCTGAAAAGATGAGGAGGGGAAAAATATCAGTGGCCTCCACCTGTAAAACCATTCCTTTTATGATGGTCGTCTCATTGTTGCCCCTCTAGTGCACCTGTTGTTAATTTCATTAACACCAAAGCAGCTGAAACTGATTAACAAACCCCTCTGCTACTTACTTGACCAAATCAATATTACAGCAGTTTAATTAACTTGAGTAGTGTACATTTAAAAGAAGGAAAAAAAACACTGGCGTTGTCTTATTTCAATTGCATATTATCTAATTATCTTATTTTAAGAATAAATATACCCATTCTATTGACAGATCATCTTATTTATATTGACTTATTTCTAGATCGTTGTTGCAGTGTAAATTATTCTATAATCAAATTTGAGCCCCTCTCAGCTGAAGCTTGGCTACATATATTGGATGAAAAGAAAGAACAGATGTCGCCAGTTCCCTCCAATAAGTCAGGGGCCATCTCCTGGGCCTCCTCCCAATTGAATATGGCTGCACACCTTTTGAGGGGAACTATCAGGGGACTTCAGAAACAGATGTCAGGGCCATCTCAGCT
>NW_015151406.1:210687-215831 GCF_000732505.1 Cyprinodon variegatus | reverse complement strand
GCTCCAACATCTAGAAACAAAGGTATTGATGGCAGCAGCACAGCTGATATGGGAGATATCAGCTGAGAGTGGCAGATGAGGAAGCAACAAAAGAACAAACAGCACTGAGTGACAGCAGAGGTGGTGTATATATTGGGAGACAGAACCAAGACAGGCTAATCAGCAGATTGGGAGCAGGTGTAGGCAACCCCTACTAGGAGGAAGCCAAGGGGGAAGGAAAACATCACAAGGGGGCAACAGAGGGTAACTAAAGAACTCAGCGCTGGTAAAAATAAAAAGACCAACATGGTAGAAAGGATACAGAACACAAAGAGCAAAGGGCAGAACTCTCCACGGCAAACCACCCCAGCACATGATATAGAAAACCAGCAGAACCTCATCATCTTCAAAAAGCAGATATAAAATTCATACAGACCCCCTTTGGCCTGGGGCTGAAATCCTGTCCATAACAGTTATGAACGGGACCAGGGACAAAGGACAACCCTGCCAGAGTCCATGCTGCCAAAGAGAACCCAGAGGGAGAGAATAATGACGAAAAATTCAAAACATCTGCTCCCCATTTACAACTGACCCCTTGTTATACAAACTATCCACAAACACCTGGGAGGGAAATTGGCTAAGTGGGCACAACTGGGACGTTTTCACTCAGGGGTGCACTATTTGCTGCCATTTCCTTTTTGACTAAGTCACATAAATTTATCAACCCTTTTTCAACTCTCATATCACTCTAACTAATTAACCAAAACTCGAATATAAGAAATAGGTCAATTCTACCAGTCCCCCCCAACCCCCGCCATCCATTTTTTTTTATGGAGAGGGAATGTCATGTGTAATGTGTGGTTCGCCTTTGTTTTTCTACATAAAGTGAGACAGAAACAGTTCTGCTGAGGAACTAGGTCATGATACATATTAAAATCAAGATGGAGGAAAAGAAGGAAGTAGCCCACAGCAGGGTAACGACTGCTGAACAAAATGAAAACATTCAGGGAGCATCGACTCACCGTGACCTCTGTCCAGGAACTCGGTAATGATGGCTGCGCTGCACACTGACCAAGGCCGACTCCTGTCAATCTGAATCAGTGTGGGAGACATCATGTGGTTGTCCTTCAGTTTCCCAAATACTTCCTCACATGCCTTCACATTGTCATGGGGCATGTTGAAGACATGGCCTGCAGGGAGAGGGTGGGAGACGACACAACAGGGTCATGGCTTGGCAGACACAACAGGCCCTGTTTTCCCTTTATTACAAAGACTTATCGGGCAGATTCAGAGAGGAAATAGTGCAATATGTATTAAACCATTCCCTATACATTGTTCACCCTTCATATAATTATTAGCTGAACCTTTTCAGTTATTAATTGACTTTCTGGAGAGGGGAATTATGGACTTGCTGGTTGTGTAAGAGGACAGAGGAGGGTGGGATTCAGCTTCTGGCACAACTCCTGCTTTGTTTGAAACCACCTTTTCACACAGCTGTTAGTGAAAACAGCCATAAAGCTGTCACATAGACTGCTGGGTGCAGTTTACGGTCAGCAGTTTGCATTTAGTCATTATTGGCATAAAGGTCATATTCATTGTAGGCTGTTAGGGATTTATTGGAACTATTACAGCGCCAAGCTTTAGTGATTTTACATAACCATCATTAGGTGCTGAAGTTTAAATGCATCCTGGATTATTTCCAAAGTGTCATTTTTTGTACTATACAGACCAGACACCCCTGCTTATTTAATGTTTTATTAAATGTCACTTAGCAGGTTTGTCAAACAACCCCAAGCTTTTTTGTAACCATAATTATGGAATAATTCTGACTGAAGGTCACTAAATTTGTCCGATTCTTAACGTGGATCTGTTTTCTTTTAAAGCAAAGTCCAAAACTGTCTAATAATGTTTAGTTAGGGGAATTAGGAAGGCTTTTCCAGAAGCTTAATGACTTAGACTTGCTGATAACTGCCACCTGCTTCTAATTAAGTAAACTCTGGTTTACGTGATGGTAACACACATAAACACAGGTAAGCTCAGAAAGATAGAGAGTATTTATGTCCTTGCAGTGCGTTTGCACCTCTTGGACACCAATGGACGCTCCCGATAAAAGGAAAAGCATATTTCCCCACCCTGACGGTTGAACTGTGTGACCCGTTCAGAATTTGTGTCACTGCGCTTTCGGAGCAGAACTCGTGCAGCCGCTGAAAAATGTCTCTGTGTATTAAGAAATGCAGAGCGAATGTTACACACGTGTTTGGCCGACGTTCCCTCTGGCATTCCTGCTTTATAATAACACTCGGTCAATGGGTTCATCAACAGCTTCGTTGTTGTGTTAGCTTTAGCAGGACGAGCAGACAGGAAGTTAGGATAAATATCATAGTGGATGAACATCACAACTCAACTAAGAGATGCAGGAGAGTAAAACTGGAAAAATGGCTGAAAAAAAGAACGACTCAGGCAGGGCTTTGAGCTAAATGAGCTAAATATTATCCCTGAACTTTTGGAGATTTCATCAAATTATAACCTCTAACTGCAGCGGGACTCATTCTGCTTCTGGCCTCAGAGGTTTGGAGGAAAACAGCTGCTCAGAGGAAAAAAGGAAATGGCGCCAAACAGCTGTGAATATTGGAAGTGCAGTTTAATATAATACAAGAAGGTGAATATTTTTGTCTGAAATGATGAAAATAGTTGTTTTGAATGGTTATCCAGGAAGATAATGTTTGGTTTGTTAAAATGTTTTATCTGTCCCTGTGTAAATGGGTTTTGAACACCTCTGTTCAATTTATCATCTAGCTCGCTTCCAAACTCCTTCTATGTTCTTCCTCAACATGGAAACCAGAGACATGGCCGTCCACCTAAATTCACCAGCTGGGCAACCTGAACATTAATCAGAGAAGGAACCCAGAGTCTCCATGGTAACTGTTAGGGATGAACAGTTTCGCCAAGAATCAAAATTTAGATTATTTTCAAGCAATACTGCGATTTTATTGGACTTAGACTCTTATTGTAGTTACATTTCATTTAGTACAGCTTTTCAGACAGTTAATGAACATTTTCATTCCATAAAGTTCAGAAGTGATCAAATGTAAACAGTGTGGGAGAAAGAAAAACATGGTGCAAATAAACCACATTAATATGGAAGTTCAGAGCATTAATATATATGGTGCAAATATGCAGTATTTAGGTTAAGTGTTATCAGTGTGATGAAGAGTCTGTGACATGATTTAAAGTTTTCTCAACAGTTCATCAGTGTGATGGTGGTGGGGAAGAAGCTGCTGCAGAACCTGCTGGTCCTGCATTGAATGCTGCGAAGCCTCTTCCCAGAGGGCAGCAGGGAGAACAGTCCATGGTGGGGGGGTGAGGGGTCATTGATGATGTCACGGGCTCAGGACACGCAGCGCTGGGATGAAATGTCTTTAATAGAGGGAAGAGGAGCCCCCATGTGTGTGTTATTCTCATAGTTTCAAATTTGTTTTGCCGTTTATTTGATGTTAAGTTATAAAAGATGTAAATATTCCTTTTTTATCTCTTCACATCATGTTGCATAAAAGTACTACCTGCAGTGAACAAGCTGCACAGCATAATGTCAACTCCGCCCTGTTTGACCTTTGGAACATTGAAGCCTTAGGTCTGAAACTTTGATTGCCTTAAAAATGTTTTTATTTTTACTATTCAGTGTGACAAAATAGCTTCAAACCTAGCGAAAGGAAAACAATGGGCAGCTGCTTATTTAGGTAGAATAAAAGGTTTTATATTTGAGGAAGGTCTTTTTTCATGGGAAGCACTCCATCAGAAAGTGATGCTTCGTTTTTTTAGCAGTTTGCTCCTCATGACAGACTTATAATTTTGGAGGTTCCTGTTCCAGAGCCACTGATACAGTGACAGAAAAGTGCTCTAAAGCAGCGGTCCCCAACCACCGTCGGTCATTTGGGACCGGGCCACACAGAAAAAAGTATATATATATATATTTATATAATTTATCAACGATCAGAGTCTGAGTGATGTTTCATTTTGAAAAATATAAAAAATTGCGGTATTCTGTCCCAATTACATCAGTCGGTGCATCTGTGCCTAATGACACAGGTTAATTCAGATCAAGACTCATCCTATCTATAACATCCTATCTTTGTGAAGCGGGATTTTCTGCGGTTACAGCGACCAAAACAAACCTATGGAACAGACTGGACATCAGGAGCACACTGCGTCTGTCATTTTCTCCGGTTACGCCTCGATGGGACCGGCTTGTTGTTTTATTTTTATGCTGTTTGTATTTGATTTTATGCCAGTCATATCATTTTAGTCGTATTTTGGTGAAGTAACTAGTATCCTTAACTAGTTACTGTACATTTTAAGTGACATCCCCAAGACTAACAAGTATTGAACTTTTCTTTTTCAGGTTTTAGGAATTCAATAAAAGACGGACTTGGGTAGAGTTTTACTGAGGTTTCAACTAGCAGCCAAATACGTTAGTATTTTGATGTTTAGTAATGATGACAGAATAAATTAACCATGAGGGAAGAATGATTCCCTTCATTTCAAAGCAATCCAATGACGTCACCCTGTCCTCATTAACAGTGAGGAAAAGTCTGAGCTAATTTGTAAAATCAATAAAAATGTAATCTGTTCGCAGGAATTAAGGAAGGACTTTTTGAAGGTGTGATCACGTTATTCTGTAATAAAATTAATTTTTTTAATTCGCCATTTATAGCAACCTAAAAATGGAATGGGTGGAAAAACCTTGTCCCTTTTTGATATCGATTTCCTCCTGAAATATCCAAAAAGCTGCACTGCCTGTTATTTAACAACAGACACATATGAGCCTGGTTCTGGTTCTGCTGGAGGTGACTTCCAGTTTAAAAGTGAGTTTCGTGAGCAAAACAATTAATAGTTTTAATTGTGAATAATCAATTATTGATGCAGATGACTTGGTGAATTATAGACCTATATCCAATCTTCCTTTCTTATCTAAAATTCTTGAGAAAGTAGTTGCCAAACAAGTGTGCGATCACTTACACCATAATGAACTTTTTGAAGAGTTTCAGTCTGGCTTTAGAGCTCATCATATCACTGAAACAGCTCTGGTGATGGTTGCTAATGATATTTTCATGGCATCAGATAATGGACTTGTATCTTTGCTCATCCTGTTGGATCTCAGTGCTGCA
>NW_015151406.1:205526-210019 GCF_000732505.1 Cyprinodon variegatus | reverse complement strand
ACTATCAGGAAGTCCACAAACTGTAGTTAAAAGCCTTCAGCTGATCCAAAATGCTGCAGCCAGAGTTCTGATGAAAATGAAAAAGAGAGATCATATCTCTCCTATCCTGGCTTCTCCTCATTGGCTTCCTGTTAAATCCAGAATAAAATTTAAAATCCTCCTTCTCACATATAGGTTTCTTCCTGTTCAAAGGGAGTTTTTCCTCTCCACTGTCGCTACAAGCATGCTCAATGTGAGGGATTGCTGAAGAGTCAATGAGTCGATGCAATCAGCTGGTTTTCCTTAGATAGAAAACTTTTAATCAGTTTGACAGGATGATCTGGTTGAACTGTAAAGTGCCTTGAGATGGCATGTTGATAATTGGCGCTATAGAAATAAATTGAACTGAACTGAAATAATTGTGAACAAATTAAGTAATCGACTAATAATGAATAAAACATGCCTTTATCAGAAATAGTGACCCAATTAGAGCAGTAATTATATCAAAATTGTTTTAAATAAAATATGCAACAAATTTGCATTTAAGATAAAAATTGGAGGAAAAAAAATCAACAGATGAATTGATTTGCAAAATAATTATTAGCTGCAGCCCTAGAGTTTTCCTCTCCACTGTCGCTACATGCATGCTGGGTGCGAGGGATTGCTGAAGAGTCAACCACACAATTCCAGTGAATATCTACTGTCTCTACCAGCTCATCGCAGAGGATCGAATTAAGATGACATGTTGTGAATCGCTGATACATAAATACATTAAATTGAAATAAACAGGCCTGGAAGAGGCCTGTCCAAAATCGGCCCTACGAGGTCGGTTGCTGTCCTGCAGTTTTCCCTGTTTCACTACAGCTGATTTCCATTGGAAGCTGATTACCAGGCTTTTGCTGATATGTAATCATCAGATTCAGCTGTGCTGAATCAGGGAAACCTGTAAAACCTGCAGGGCAGCGGCCCTCGAGGGCCTAACTCTGGACATGCCTGGGCGGCTCAGACCTCACCTCACATCCAGGTTTTATCATTTCATTAAGAATCCTAGTAATGTTATCTGCAGCTAAAATGTTTACCTAAAGATACATCAGTTAGCACCTCGCTTTAACGCCGTTATCCGTATATAACTTCAGTCATCAACTGGAGAATGCTTGAGTGTGTTTATGATCTAAAAGTAAAGATAATGAACCTTATTAGGGCAGCAACTAAGGATTATTATGTAAATCGATTAATCTGTCGATTATTTTTTAGATTAATCAATTCATATTCCGACAGCAAAAGGTTGCTAAAAGAAGATTTTTTTACAGAATAAAACCAAGTAGAACTAAAACTTTTCCACTTGTGGATTTCTGGATAGATATTGACCGATGAAAAAGTTTTTATATCTATAAGTTTTTACAGTCTTGGTACAATTACTGCTCTAAGTGGGTCACCCTGTCACCTAAAGGCATGATTTAGAGTGTCTATATAGTGTCTATAATTGATTAATATGATTAATTGTTTCAGTCCTAAAACTCATCTACACCAAGACTTCTACCCGGCAACCGCAGGTCAATAAATCTCACAGCAAGCACGCTGGTGACCAGATATGTCAGCCTGAATGTGGAAATTAAAATCCTCATGTTGTTTTGAGCATTTCTCATGAAAAGTAGCAAAATGCTTGCAGGATTGTTTTCTTTTTGACCAGAGAACGGCGCTCAGCTGTTGACAGGCCTGACAAAAAGCAGCAAACATCAAGACATCAGCTCATAAACTCCAATAATTGTTTTCAGCTCTCCAGCCTGTCTGTTTTAGTCAGTGCCCAGTAGTCATGTTATCAGCTATACATACAAATGCTGGGTTAGCTTTCTCAGTGCTAAACAAACCAAAACAAACAATTTGAAGGACTGAAATCCCCCAGCTGTCTGAAACAGTTTCTGGGTAAAAACGTTGAAATCCTCAAACCAAGTCAGCCTAGTTAGCGGTGAAGCAAGCATGCTGGGAAATGTGTGGTCCTGTCTGAAAGGCAGAGGCGCTCAGGCTCCACCACCATCTTACCAAGCTCATGAGCAGTGGTGAAAGCAGAGGGTAAACCATCATCCTCAATCACAGAACAACTTCTCCTAGGGTCACACATGGTGCCGACGTCAGCCATCCCCAGAGTATCGCAGGTCGTGGCTCCGCAGAGATCCTGGCGACACAGAGACAAAGACGTTACCTCTGAAGAAGCAGAAGTTTATGATGTTAAATGTTCATAACTTCACTCAGTTTGCATCATTCTACAAACCACAGATGGACCAGATAGTTTCAGACACCAGAATTACATTTGTCTGACAGCAGAGGTTAGGACAGTTTCTTTTACCTTTAAAGGAAAAATCTGATCACATTCAGAAAACAAACTTCTGAAAGTTCTTTAAATCTGAAATGATTCCATCCTGTTCAATAAATGATCAGTGTTTTTAATTCAGAGTAATTTTCATGTGAATGTGCTTTACTGGAGGCATCCATGTTTGTCAAAGAACACTACTGCCACCTACTGGTTAGTGACGTCACGGTGCATTATCTGCTGTTGATCAAGTCCCAGTGCTGTATCTTGTAGTGGGAGAGTCTCTGACCGTCAGGGGATTTGCACATNGTGTTCACCTGGACAACAACCTGGACTGGAGACACAACTGGGAAGCCGTCTGCAAGAAGGGACAGAGAAGACTGGACTTCTAGAGGAAGCTGAGGTCTTTCAGAGGCTGCAGATCTTCTATCAGTCTGATCTCTGCCTCCATCATCATCATCATCATCATCATCATCATCATCATCATCATCATCATCATCATCATCATCATCATCAGCGCTAATGACTGAAAGAAGCTCAATCCGCTGATAAAGAAGGCCGGCTCTGTTCTAGGAACTCCTCTAGAAGTGAGCATCCTCTTCATCAGACTGTTCGACACCAACAGAGGCTCTTCAGTCAGAGGCTGATCCAGACAGACCTCTACAGAAGATCCTTTCTGACTATAGCTATCAACATCTACATTAATTGGTTTAAACAAGATTAATTATTGTAACATTTAATTTCATTTTGTGATAAATAAAGTATTGAATTGAATACAGGCACAAGCACAGACATTTTTTACATGTGCACGTCAAATATGCAGAGGGGCTAATCCACTGCCTTTAGATTCATTCTAATTCTAACCTTATCTCTAAGTTTTTTGTTATTTAATCTTCTTTTACTTCACTTCTGTTTAGTTTTATTTGTTCTCTTTCACAGAGATCCTTGGACCTTCATTGTCAGAAAAGGTTTTCCTTCTTCAGCTGTGGAGGATCATACAGTCTATCAAGGTAGAATTCAGCTAAAAACACTATCAAATAGACAGGAAATGACTGAAATATCTTCATGTTTAGAGAACTCTGATTATGATATAATACATTCTAAAATAAGAATATTAGTGATGAGCCCTCCAAAGCATGTTTTGCTGTTTTGAGCTGGAAACTTCTCTCAGATTAGGCAGTCTACATTTTTTCAAAACAAGCTATTTTAGCTTTCCACACCCCCATCCTTCTGAAGTCTGCAGCCCTACAACACAACCATGACAACCTGTTAGAGTTTTGAATGGTAACAGCTGGGATTAATAAGAAGATGAAGACCGACCTAGATCGATAGGCTTCTACAGACCCTTCTGTGCAGCCTATGTGATAACAACACATAGCAATAGCAGCTTGATCAGATGGGCGCTCATTCATTCAGTTATGTTTTCAACAAGGATATTATATATATCTTTATTTCTGGGAAATACAGACAAATCTCTCTCTAAACATCTCAACAAAGAGCACAGAGCATTGCTTCTAAAGATGAAACAATCCCATTTTTAAAGGCGCCTAGAAACCGTAGACCATAAACAACCTTTCAATCTATAAAGAAATATATCAACACCTCACATTTATCCTGAGCGGCTAATGGCATTTGTCTGCTGTATTAAACTGACCGGCCTGCTTCTAACTACGGTGGTTTAATCCTGGTTCAGAAATGACTCTTTGTGAAGCACAGAGTAGATTATCCATCTTCTAAAAACCAACTGCTTATAAAAACAGCTGAGGGCCAAATATGAGCTGCACTGCTTTTATGTTTCCAGGCCTTCTGGCTCAGCACCCACACACAGTAAACTTATTCTTAATATTTATTCTTATTTCTAACAGACAGTTGGTATCCATTCACTCTTCAGTCTAAGGTGTGTGAAGAAGCCTACTTTGTTCGCACCAATTTTGTGAAAGCAATTCTCTGAAATGCAAAACCTTCTGAGATTTAGCAGGTATATTTCCATCAAAAATAAAATAAAATCCTTCCACTGAGTCTTCAGGGGTTCAGATGAAGACAAAAATACTTTTGTCCAGTTGATGCAGCCATTAACAGAGCAGCTGCTGTTCTTAGCTTAGCCATGTAAAGGTCAGGATTTTAAAACTGAAAAGTTGGACACACATTAGCGACGAGGTGGAGCAAAGCAGTCAGAGAGGGTAAAGACATTTTTCTTTTTCAGTTT
>NW_015151406.1:199426-202014 GCF_000732505.1 Cyprinodon variegatus | reverse complement strand
GAGGCTTAGTCACATGGAGTCAATCTGACATTTGACACATTAGTTGTGTGTCTTGATGAATGCATTCAATATGTCCGTGAACGCTGACCACAGGCCATCGTCCTCTATGAGATGTTCCTGGGTAGGGGAGGGGGGAGCAGTCCTTCTGGGCCCTTTCACCATAACATCCAGGGAAGATTAGATAAAGGGGGGGAGGTCAAATCCAGAGTAACACTTATTGTTTTGAACGCAGCTGCACAGGAATTTTCAGCCTTTAGTCTTTTTATGCTGGCTCTACGTGGCCAATCCAATATTCCAAATGTGTTGGGCTTTTCTGCCTTGAAGCGAGCGTGCACATCCAAGATATTTTCCCATCTCACCTTTGGGTTCAACCACTACAGCCAGCCTGTGTTCAATCACACCCAGCATGCGGCTCAGCTCCTGGTCCTGCTTGATCACAGCCTTTGTGAGTTCGTCAACCTCTTCCGGCTGCCTGATCAATACCCAAATTGCAGCTGAAATCCTCTGTAATTGTAGATCCATCAGGTATCCACCAAATCCAAACAGGAGAAATCCGAGTATCATAAAACCAAAACTCCACACATCTTTAATATCCTCCCCTGACAGCATTATAAAACACACCATCATCCAAGCCTTCCAGGAGTCCATGGTGTATCCCATGAAGTATGTCCCAGCAGGACAGGACGGGTTACCTTTTCCTTGACTTCCAGTTGAGAAATTTTGATCAATTGCATTGAGAGACCAGCTGACCAGTTTGGGTGAAATGAAGAGAGAGCTCAGAAAAGACAAGACACAGCAAAGCAGGGACAGATCAGGGAGTTGGATAGCAGCAGGAAAATGCGACCGCATCCTTCAAGAGTCAGAACAGAATGGGATGTGACATCATAGGAAACCACCGTCTCATCCGTGTCCAGTGCCAGGTTCTTTATCCCGTTGGAGAATTCCAGTGAGTTAGCAATGTAAGTGACAGAGTTAAAGCTGCTGATGGCGGGCCTTAGAGGAGACCCTTCCTTGTATATTTTTGGGAGGCTGTAGATCAGGGGTGCCCAACCAGTCGATCGTGGGCGGAGTTGCAGTCGATTGCGAGAAGTTTTACAATGTAGACCTATTTATGGCTATGACAAAAAAAAAGTTNTGGCAGTAGTGTTCTTTGACAAACATGGATGCCTCCAGTAAAGCACATTCACATGAAAATTACTCTGAATTAAAAACACTGATCATTTATTGAACGGGATGGATTCATTTCAGATTTAAAGGACTTTCAGAAGTTTGAATTCTGAATATGAGCGACTTTTCCTTTAATAAAAAAATAATATTAATTAAACTAATATTATTTGAGGCTTAAAATAATATATTTGTTGTTGTTTTTATTACCTATGTAACTTTGTGTTTCTTGGCCAATAAGGGTAATATAAAAACAAATTAAGTGCATCTGACTGTTGCATCACAGCAAAAAGTTACTGAGGATGAATCCTGGCTGCTTGCATGTTTTCTCTTCCTACTCCAGCTTCCTCAGAAAACAACTATGATTATAGCTTAGGTGGGAGTTTAGCTGTTATCCAGTCTCACTCTGTGTTCCCGGTACTGGACTGGGTTAGGATGACCCTGCGGTTGATTTCTGGTCCTAGAAAGATGCAGGATGTATAAGAACAGACTAATTTATTCTAACAGGTATCATTTCATAATCAAGATTGTGGATTACTATTTTTATCTTACAGAAAACTTTCTTGAGGGCTGCTCAGTGGAGCAGTGGGTAGCACTGCTGTCTAGCAGTAAGAAGGTTTTGAGTTTTCTGCATGGAGTTTGCATGTTCTCCCTTAGCATGCGTGGGTTCTCTCCGGGTACTCCAGCTTCCTCCCAAAGTCCAAAAACATGACTGTTAGGTTAACTGGCTTATCTACATCCTCCTCAGGTGTGCGTAAATGGTTGTTTGTCTCTGTGTTGCCCTGCGATGAACTGGTGACCTGTCCAGGGTTGGACCCCGCCTCTCGCCCGTAGACAGCTGGAGACCCCACCCCCTTTGCACCAGCACCCCTTTAGATAAACATGATGGAAAATGGATGGAATGGAAGAATCGTTTGAGTTTAACACATTTTGAGTTGAGAAAATCCCCCAATCAGTGTGTTAAATCTGTGTAGTCCGTTTAATTTTCACTTATTTATAAGGTCAGTTTATTTCTGCAGTGCAAGTGCATTAAACCCAAGTCAACTGCTGTGTAGTCTTCCCTTAGCTCTACTGTGCAGATATTTTTATATCTAATGGAAACATATTTACGGAGCCCCTCTGATGACATGGACAAAAAAAATGTTTAATTGTGGCCACGAAGTAGTATTTCAGAAGTAGCACGAAATACTACTTCGTGGCCACGCAATAAGTTTATCGTGCGCACTAAATACTTATTAATAATATCAATAAATCCGCCCCTGTTTTCAGGCTTATGTTAACTGTAATGACTTATCTTGGACAGGCTGCTATGTAAACGGGCCTTTAGTCCTTCGTTTAGCTATGCTGCGGTTGTTTACACTACAGTACGCCTTTTCCACCTAAAATGGCGTCTTAGCAACAAATGTCACATGACTGGGTAAGCA
>NW_015151406.1:195497-197191 GCF_000732505.1 Cyprinodon variegatus | reverse complement strand
AAATAGTGGAGTGTTAAATGTAACACCTGAATGGTTGGTTAAAACTGGGCCCACCTGTCTGGTACCTACCTGCTTGGTGAACAGGATGGCAGTGTCCCAGTACTCCGGGTGCTTATCACTGACTTTATTTAACTTCTTCTGCCAGGAGCAGAAGTTGCGCAGCGTCAGAGCAGCATTGCTGGAAATCTTTGGTCCCTTGTCAGCTTCATTTATCACCATGAAGCCAACCACCACAATGTTTATGGAGTTCAGTATGCTGGGGTGCTTGTATAGCCTGGCAGCTACTGACATCAGGGTCAGAAGGTAATGCTTGAGGTCATCCCCGTGGAATGCAGCCATGGACTGATCCGCCACTACAAGCACCTCCACAAACCTGGGGATAGAGGCGAACCTCTTGGACCTCCCCAGGGATTTAAGGACGCCTTCTGTCAACCAATCAGCGTCCAGCTCACTCAGGTGTTTGTATTTGTCCAGAGAAACGCTGAAGTTGGTTTCCGGGCTGACTCCACACCTGCTGGTGAGGTTGGCCCCTGAATGCACCGCGACCCCCCGGCGGCTGATCATGTGAGATGTTTCCAAAAAGTTTCCATAAGCAGACGCAGCTGCAGGGCTTGTGGTGATGAAATACTCCATGCCTTTATAGGAGAAGCCCCCCCGCAGACCCCGGCACAGGCTGACTGCTGCAAAGGAGTCCGGGTCTGCGTTTACATCACCGGAGTAGAAGCATCTCCTGAGGTCAGCTGAAGCGTTGGATGCTGCAGATCCGCTGCCTGCTGCGAGGAAACTAGAATCCGGCCTGAGGCGCAGGAAGAACTCCTGTCTGAATGCATTCAGCCTGAACACAACACGCTGCCCACGCATCTGCTGGTCAAGGCGGACAGGTGTGCAGAAATCCACCTCCATGCACGATGTTAATGTCAAATAAAGTAGAAATTGAGTGAAGAGCGGTAAAAGCGCAGCCCCGGCCATTTCTGCGGCGCGTCTGCGCGGGATGGCACCGCGCTCGCTCCAAGTCGCGCGTCCTGACTAAACTTCTGCAAACGCGCCTCTGTCCAGCTTCTCGCCCATCTTCCACTGGCTCCACTCTACACACGATCCTCTCCAGCTGCTGAGCTTTATAGCTGCGCTCAAAACCAGCGGTTGGTGTCAAGTGAACCCTGAGTGCGTGCGCAGCAGAGAGCTGCTCCAAGTGATTTCACTCCAAATCTCCGTGCATGTAGCATATGAGTCAGCAGCGGGGGCACACCCTCTCCTGTATCAGAACAAAACGAATAAACCACCAAATATTAAAGAAAAACAAACCTGTAGGTTTTTTCTCCCACAGTAATATTTACTGAATATATAAAAGATGTCCTGCTTTTTATTAAACTCAAGAAACTTCCATAAACGAACACGATTAAAGTCCTTTAAAGGTTTCTTAGTTTTAGGATGGAGAGATGCTCTACTTAAGTTTTTAGGTGAATTTATTATCTGCACAGTAAAAAGTCAGTGAAACTGTCAGATTTGGCAATAATCATAAAATTAAAGTAATTCAGTTCTACTCAGTTTATTTCTATAGCGCCAATTCACAACACATGTCATCTCAAAACCCAACCAGATCATACAGTCACATTGATTCAAAGTTTTCTATCTAAGGAAAACCAGCTGATTGCATCGACTCATTGACTCTTCAGCAATCCCTCACACTAAGCATG
>NW_015151406.1:190811-194567 GCF_000732505.1 Cyprinodon variegatus | reverse complement strand
TCTTCATCTGCACCAAAGCCCGTTCAAGTACCGCAGGAAATCTGAGTGGCAGTCAGCTTCTCCGTTCACCTAGGAGCAACCACAGTCTGAGTAAACCCCGTCCGCCCAACACCAAACAAGACAATCACTGGAACCTTCCCACACAGACTGGATTCCATAAAGGACACCTTTTTCTGGAGGAGTGAGTCTGCAACCTATTCCTCCAATTCAAGCCTAAGAATCTAATTTCCCACTGAGCCTGAACTAACCGCAGTGTCTTCCCCTCACCTTCCAGTTCCGGTTTGACAGTGTTCTGAGCAGCACTGGATTTATCACCATATTCTTAATAAACGTGTTAAACTTTTCCCTGGTCTCTCTGTTTGGTCTTCTGCATTTTGGGTCTGACCTTTAATCAAATCCTGACAATCTTATCTTACGGGCAAAAATCCAAATTTCATGGACAGATCATCTTGTCAACAAGCTAAAATGAAATGGGGAAAAATACACTTATTAAAAAAAATTGCAATGACTTCTGTATCGTTTTTTGCTTTGAAATAAAAATCTGTTTGGAAACATATATTTGCTAATTTGCAAGTTTTTTTTTTTTTCATTTGCCAGGAATATAAATTCTCAGTAAAACACTTAACCCTGTTTTTATCTCTACTTGCTCTAATTTTTCAACCATTCCAAAAAAATGTAAATAAAAACAATCCACTGGCCTTGGTTTTCAAGTTTGAATACGTTTCGCTTTTTCAATTCAAAATGTCAGAAATATTGCTGAGGATGAAGCTTTATATAGCAGCCCAAAAAGTTGTTTTGGTTTAGAAAACATGCAAATTTGTTTTTTTTTTTTACTTTTTTGGAATCACTGGATAACAGAATCTTCACCCGCATTTTCCATCCATTCCATCTTTGACTTTATATAAAGCACTTTAAAATGCCTTTGACCTGAATTGTGCCGAACAAATAAACTTGCCCAGACTTTCCTCGGTGACATCAGAGTGATGAAATGAAATGCTGTAATTGCAAATGAAGAACATTGATGCCATTCCCCACATTTAGGGTTTGTTCCTTCCTGAAAATGACCGGCATGAGCTTCAGAAAGAAACTACACACTTTAATGAGTGGCATGTTGCCACCAGTGCAGAGCTTTCCAGAAATGGCAGTAGGTCTGGTTGTTTCTATATTGACTTTCATCAGGAGAATTGAACAGCTGATGGTGTCAAGGAAGGTGAAAAATAGCAAT
The DNA here is from genome assembly GCF_000732505.1 of Cyprinodon variegatus. NCBI lineage: Eukaryota > Metazoa > Chordata > Actinopteri > Cyprinodontiformes > Cyprinodontidae > Cyprinodon > Cyprinodon variegatus. The sequence continues at coordinate 193,342 of NW_015151406.1, read as the reverse complement.
GAGAGAAAGACACTCTGCAGAGAATCCGAATTCAACCCACCACCCACCACAGGCTGTTTGGACCGTCAGGAAAAAAGACAATCTGGTCATCAGCCTGCAGGAAGCATCCAGGCTCTGTCTATGGGTGGTGGTCACACTTCCAAACCCCTATCATGACCAACAAGTCCTAAACATCCTGCTGGAAAAATGTCCTAAAATGACATTTTCCTCCACGTCCAGGAAACTTCCCAGTCTTCAGTCCTGGTCAGAATCAATAAAGCTTTGCGTAAGCTTATTGCATTTCTCAGTAGAAGCCTGTAAATGTGTGATTATGTTCTTACTGCAGAACTGAACAGAAAAATCTCCATAGAGATATAAATCTAATGAAGTTTATGAGAAACACTGCAGGCAAACAGCGACACCAGCAGGTGGTAGGATTCAATCAGGCCCATTGATTGCTGTACTCTACTGCCATCTAGTGTAGGAATTATGAAACTGCCTTTAATGGAGGTTTGTTTGGGATTTCTTGGTCTTCCACTGCATGTTCCTTAACATGATGGGAGCATGGCTTTCCTCTTGCCACATTAGAAAACAATAGAGATCTGCAAAAAGAGCAGATCCATTCATAAACATACTTCTAAAACAAATGGTTTATAAAAATAAAAGCATTTGTTTAAAAGTTTCTCAAAACAGAATCATTTTCCTCTAAGCTCAGATAGATCAATACTAAATAGACCTTATAGATGGGAATACAGGCTGCTTACAAACATTGACCTTTACTATTTCTTTTTTGAAGTCATCTGGTTGGATTTCCATGTAAAAAAAAAAAAAAGATTAAATATAAAATAAAAATTGGTTTGTGATTGCAATAAAAAATGCATTTGGGAAAAATTTAGTAAAACCTGACTGTAGGAGCCAATTATTTTTTGTTAATATTTAAAAATGTTTTTGTTTTTGTGCATAATCTAGCTAAGTTTATTTTACTTTATTGTTTGAAACCTGTTTTGAGATAAGTTTTTTTGGTTATTTAGTCATGTTCCTTTGTTTTTGGTTAGTTATGATTCATTTAGGTGAATTATTTTTTTTATAAATAGGCTGTCAATCATAGGACCAGCATGCATCTGGGTGGGCGTATGGTTTTTTTTTCTATCAGTGCAAGAGAAACATGGAGTTTACCTGGAACATTTTTTCTTTTGCCTGCATAAAATAAGTCCACGGTGCATCTGTGGCCTGTGTGGATTTCCATGTTTTGTGTGTCATCAAAGCTGGGCCACAACACTGCCAAATCTGTCCCTAAAGATCATCCTTTATATGCTTGGAACTACAAACCCACCTGAATCATTCTGATCAGAACAGATGAAAACATTAGTTTACATATTAGTGTTCTTTCTGGTCCGCCAGCCTCCAGCTTGTTGTGATGAACAGGAAGTCTGGAGAAGAGTCAACGTCTGCTTTGAACGCTGCTGGGAGGAACCGCTGCATGCAGGAGACCATGAGGACCATGATGGAGGTTAAAGAGAAAGCATCCAAAGCAGCAAGATGAGTCTCACTAATTCACAGCAATACCAGCAGATCACTGCACCTCTGATGTGAATAAATCTGTCAGGATAAGCAGCCTGCACAAACCTTCAAAAACAGCCACAGACAGGTGGTCTTCTCATTAACTTTTAACAGGAGAAACAAATAGATGAACATGCAAGTAAATCCATGGTGCTAAATAAGGTGATTTTTTTTCCCCAAGTATTTCTCCTTGTATTTATTGCAATTGTTAATTATTGGTTAAAAGTTTAAGGTCAAGATCTTTTTTTTTTCCTTTATGAAAACAACCAGTAGGATTCTTTTTTTTTTTTTTTGCTTACAAAAAACTGGTGCAAACATTTTGCACTGCTAATTTTACCTCCTCTTTAGGTATAATTTCTAAGGTACTGTACTTTTGCTTGTGTGAAATATTTGTTTCACTCTTTCTACCTCTGCAAAGCAGTTAGTCCTGTTCAGGAATAATCTGCGCCTGTGATGTGTCAATAATCTGGGGGGGGATCCACCCACCCAAAGTTGGGCAAACAGACTTCAGAGGTTTAGTGCCACCCCTGCCCCCCTCTAGCTCCGCCCTTTGGGACCACATCGCTTAGATCAGCTCCAGAAGCAGGATTAAGTTAAAGTGAAAAATATATAAACTTCCCAAGGTTTCATTTTAGAGCATCTTGCATCCAAGAGGCCCCCAAGTTCCTGGGGGCCCCATAAAACTCTGTTTACATATATAGTTAATACAATTCTTCCCTATTTGTGCACATTAATTATATTTTTGATAGAAATCCTTTCACTAAAATGCCATCAAAACGCTGATAATATTAAGTGTGTCTCAGCCCCCCCTTCAGTGTCCACCATATTGGATCAGTCCATTTGCTGCACATGTTCAGAAAGGTCCAAACAGACAGCAGCAAACCATTTGAAAACAAACCATGCAAAGAGCAGTGCTGCCAACTTAGTCGCTATATTTAGCCACTTTTCAGAACCCCGCCTGACTTTGATTTCTTAAAAGCTCCTAGCGCCAA
>NW_015151406.1:186842-190459 GCF_000732505.1 Cyprinodon variegatus | reverse complement strand
GCTTGTCTTTGCCTAGGGCCCCATATTTCCTAAACCCGCCCCTGCATACAGCATTGATTCTTTGCAGATGGACACATGTTCAGGCTGTGGGTCCAAACCGGTGCTGTTCTATAGAACGGTTCTATAGATCAGCAGATAACGAATAATGGGATGATTCTATTTCTAAGGTGGTTGTTGTGGCAGTTCTCCCCGGTGAGTGGGACCTGTCACTCTCACATGGCTCCAAAATAACTCGCGTGGCAGACTTCCAGTTATGTGTATCCTTGTATATAAAGGTCCAGTGCTGCCATATAGCAGCGCTGGTTAATAATAGGAGCGCGGCTGTCAGGCGCGGGGCCAAGGATCGGCCTCCTCTCATTGGATCCGTGCGGTTTTTTCCGCTACTTTCTGGTGAAGCGCTGGTGGGAGGAGAATTTCCAGCAAGTAGGGATATCAGAAATAAACCCCGTCCTGTCTGAGGGAAGAGCAGGACATATAAATACCCCTGATGTGTCCAGACTGCAGTGGAACTGCTTAGAGGAACGCAGACAGTTGAGAAACAGGCCGGACGCACCGCTTCCTAAACATTACGCTTCATTTCTCCCCTGCTGCAGCCAGAAGATGCGCATCTATGCCTGCTTCGCCTCCTGGTTCCTCTGCTGGTTCAGCGGAGCGCTCGCCTCCCGCTTTGAATCGGAGGATGTTGTACCTGTTAGGATGAACGGCCGAATCAGAGGGCGCTTCTGGAAAAGGAGCGAGGAGAACCCGGTGTTTACGCTCAGAGCTTTCGGCAGGAACCTGACTCTCAACCTCATCCCGGACTCCAGCTTTCTATCGCCGTCCTTCACCATCCAGCGCATTAGAGCCGCGGATGGAGGCGCTTTGCGCAGCGGCTCAGGTGCCCGAGCCGACCTGCGCTCCGGCCCCTGGGGCCCCATGAACCGGACAGAGGAGAGCGGAGGACGGCTGCAAAGCTGCTTTTACTCCGGTAACGTGGGTGAGGACCAGAACTCGCTCGTAGCGGTTAGTCTGTGTTCGGGCATCTTTGGCTCCTTCATCACGGAGGGGAAGGAGTATCTGATCGAGCCCAAAGTGCGCAGCGCCCGGGGGCCGGACTCTGCCGAGCGGCTGCATGTGATCAGGAGGAGGACAGCCGCCGACAGCCCCGCGCTCCCCCTCTTGTTTGATGGCTCTGCGGAGGCGCGCGGAGCGGAAAGTTTTACGCGCGGCAGCGGTGACGCACGGAGGGAAGCTCGACGCAGACGCTTCGTTTCAGAGCCACGGTTCATAGAAACCCTGGCTGTGGCAGACTCAACCATGACCCACTTCTATGGAGATGAGATAAAGGTCAGGGGTCATATGATCGCTCACACCTCCACTCACTCAACCAACATTTAGGATGAGCTTTCTGAGTATTAAAAACAAAACAAAAACACTTATTGGGAACATAAAGAACAATCAGATCTGTGATATTAGATGGAGCTTGGCCAATTTTAGAGAACCTTAGAGATGCTCTAGATAACCTGAGCCACTCTAACTAGAAGCTTTATCAAAAAGGAAAGTTTTAAGCCTAGCCTTAAAAGTAGACAGGTTGTCTACCTCACGGACTAAAACTGGTTCCACAGGAGAGGTGAAACAGAATTGTTTTCTTATTTTAAGTGTAAATTGTCTTGTTCCGTTGGCGGCAAAATGTCTCATTTACTTCCTCGATCCAAGACCAAATGCACTTATTTTAAGATTTTTATATTTTCTAGTGTAGTAAAGAGAATTAGTCCTAGCACTGATCCATGTGGTACTCCACAGGTAACCCTGGAGCAGGAAGAAGGTTTATCATTAACGTAAACATACTGAAATCGGTCAGATAGATACGATTTAAACTAGTTCTCTTTCTAAGCATGCTTAGTGTGAGGGATTGCTGAAGAGTCAATGAGTCGATGCAATCACCTGGTTTTCCTTAGATAGAAAACTTTGAATAAACCTGACTGGATGATTTGGTGAACTGGAAAGTGACCTGAGATGACGTGTTGTGAATTGGCGCTATAGAAATAAAGTGAATAGAATTTAAATATTTTTACTGACAGTTTTAGGAACATATTTTGCAGAGTTGAATATAATTCAGTTCTTAACATCAACTTTAGGAGAAGAGTGTAGGTTAAAACAAAAAAGGTTCTGCTCAAATTTCACTAAAATCTAAATTTGTTGGTTTTCAAATTTGGCTTTAAATGATTATTGTTTAGAAAAAAAACAAGAAACATTGTGGTCATTTCTAGTTCTGGAAGGATGTGGGAATGTCCAGCATCCATTTGGTTAAAGGTGCAGAAGTTCCAGACAGGTAAGATGATGTCATTTCATTTAGAGTCATAATGGACTGAGAACTGGTGAAAATAGGCTAATGGAGGATTCTTATAGTTCCATTCTGTGTCCTGATGAAACAGCTGCTGCTTTTTGTGCAACTTGAAATCACCTAAGCAGGAGTTTCTGACTCAAACTAGTGTGAAGAAAAGCCAACCTTGACCTGACTATGGAGCCTGTTTAGTGAAGAATCGCTCTAACTTTCCTGGCAGATTCTCATTTCCTGGGTTTCCCATCCTGTACGTTAGGTCTGACTTCACCGCTAGTAGAAAACCCACAAGGCATTGCTTTGTTTTCCTCTGCTGCTTCATAAAACGTGCTTTTGGCCCTCAGGAAGGCTGCGTGGAAATATTTGGGCTGAGAGAAGAAGTCAGGCAACAGAAATGTAAAAAATGCCGGAGAACATTCCTTAAAGCTTTGTCACATTTTGGCGTCATTGCTTCACTATCATCCTGAAAGATTTATGGGGTATGCATTGATTTATCAAATGCTATTTTCTTTAAGAGCATCAGAAACTATTTCAGGGTGTCTTCACTTGCAGACATCAGCATGACAGTAATTACTGAGTTCCTTTCAAAAGTATAGATTCTTTTGCAAAAACGTTTTGTGCAATTTGTTATTTTACAGCAGGAGATTCACTTATTTAAATAGCAGGTGATGATGAAGTAGGACATGCCTTTTTTTTGAGATTTCTAAATCTGAAAAGTGTGAAGTGCTTGTAATCAGCCCTGTTTAATCCTTATTTTCTGGCAATTACAGCTACAGTTCATCCAGGATGTGTCTTAATCAGCTTTAGCAGGCTTTATGAGCCTTTTGGAGATGCCATCTCCAGGATACAGGCAAAAACATGCAGAATTTATTCAGCGGCGTGAAGCAACGATGAGATGAACGGAATTAGGGATGAAGGTAAGAAAAGCAATGAGATCCTACAATCCAAGGAGCAGCTTGGAGAAGGTGAAGGAACTCTGCTTCCACATCCAGCAGCTGCTCTCTGCTCAGTCAGGAGATGCTCGCTAGTATTTCTGTTAAACTACTCGAGAGCGTCAGGAAGTTTCCGGGGTCCAGAGGTGGCGCAGGGATTTCCTGGACTGGGAACCATTTTCGGCCCTGGCATTTTTTCATCTACACAGGTCCATTTATGGAAGCATAGTCAAACGCCTGCGTCTCACATGTGAAACACGATATGAACACACATTGTGGATTAACCGATCTATCTTCAACCATCACCAAGACTTCTATCACGCGGTTTTACTGGCTTTGATTATTTACACAGACGCAACAGTAGC
>NW_015151406.1:182424-183945 GCF_000732505.1 Cyprinodon variegatus | reverse complement strand
AGTCGCCATAAAAATAAGTAGTAAAGTAAAGTAAAAATATCAGAAAAATCTACTTGCCATCTCTGCTGGACTCACACTATTTACAGTGCCTTTTATTTATTTATTTCAAAGGTTTTCAAAGAAAAAGAAAAAGAGTCCAAAAGCAAGCTACATTTTTTGTATTTTCATATAAGTGAAAAACAAAATAGAAAAAGGAATCCCTTTTTTCTCCATTTATGAGCTTGGTGTTGAAATGTAAGATTTAATCACACTATAATACTTAGTTTTATGCGGCACAATGTAAAACAGTTCAACAGGATGAGGTAACATGAACATCGTGTCTCTGCTGCCTTTAACAAAACAAAATCAGAGGACTTTTCCAAACCTAGAAAGGCTCAGTCTGTTTGCATTTAGCGCTGTCCTCAGCTGCCAAGCTCTCTTAGGCAACCACACACCAGGATCAGATGGACTGGATGTTAAACTGGCCACAAACACACATTCCCCCGATTCACAACATGTCCCCACCTGTGGGCAGGTGGGGGAGGATGTGTGCAGATGTGGAAATGTGTCCCTGTGGAACCTTGAAAGGTGAAGTCCGCAGGCTCCTCCATCCTTTAAACATTCTTAGTCCGTAAACAAATCAAGTTCTCCCAAACTTGATCCAGGCATGGCGTGAGGAGACATGCAAAGCAGCTGGACTCTTTTCCTCTGTTTTAATCAGAAGAAAAGTTCCAGCATTGGTGATTTGTTTTTTTTCCCCAGGGACCAATCACATGTGCTCCGTTTTCATTAGTGTTTTAGAGCGGAGGGGCGGCCTGGTGGTCAGGGCATAGAGCTTGGAATCCTAAGGTTCTGAGTTTCCACAAACTCCCACAGACAAACACTCTGGGTCTCTGAGCAAACACCCTTAACCTCACACTGCTCTTTGGGTGCTGCACAATGGCAGCCCACTGCTCCCTAAGGGGATGGGTTAAATGCAGAGTTCATTTCTCCAATGTGAGATCAATAAAGTTCAATTATTATTATTTGAATTATTATTTACACCATCTGCCCTCAGAACCAGCAAGACAAGTCTGGGCCATTTCAAATCAAATATAATTCAGTGTCATGTTGGCTTTCAGGGATCTAACCCACATGCAGAACACTCAGAGGCTGGGAAAATGTTCACAAAGTTTATTGAAGATAAATCACAATAAAGAACAACGATTTCTGGGATAACTGGGTCCAGGTCTGGTCACGACTGGTTTTCACTGCAGAGAGGGACAGATTGGTTAGCAGACTTTCAGTGAACTTGCAGGTTGGGTGTTTGCAGGTCTATACCTGATCAGAGATGAGCAGAGCGGTAGAAGGGGGGAACCAGGGTCCAGAGGCTGAAGGCAGGCAGAGGGCTAGGCAGAGGCAGGGCAGAGCAGATAATCTTAGTGAGCAGGTTCAGAGCTTCTCCCTCAGCTCTTGCTGAGAGCGGGCAGGCAGGTTTCAGACTGAGTTGGATTTCCAGGGTTCTTCTGAGAACAGACAGCTTGGTTTCACGCTTGAGAAACC
>NW_015151406.1:179501-180845 GCF_000732505.1 Cyprinodon variegatus | reverse complement strand
GCCATCTCTTGGTCAGACCCTGTAATTTAATGAAAGGGTGGAGTCAGAGGGGTCACTCCAGAGGCTGGAAGTTGAAGGGATTTTGCTGGGAGTTGCAGGGAAGTGGGGTGCAATTCGGCTGGCATTTTTTTTTTTATTGGCTGCTACTGTAAACGTGTGTATAAACTATTCTTTTCTGGCTGTATTTGTCTCTAAAACGTTTGTATTTAACTAAAATATATGACTAATATGTAACTACTATGTATTTGATTGCAACAAAATTATTTAGTACAAAAAAATAAAAATCTTAAATTCGACATTTTAATTAACTAAACAGAACAACTAGCTGAAGCTGATCCTAACTAACGTGTCAGCTGCTCATCATTCTAACTTTAGCTTCTCTTCTTTCTTTTTCTCTGCAGTACTACATCCTCACCCTCATGTCCATGGCGGCTCAGATCTACAAGCACCCCAGCATTAAGAACTCTGTGAACATAGTGGTGGTGAAGATGCTGGTGGTGGAGGATGAGGAGATTGGACCCAAGATCTCCAGCAATGGAGGCGTGGCTCTAAGAAACTTCTGCTCCTGGCAGCAGATCTTCAACCCACCAAGCCAGAGGCATCCAGAGCACTATGACACGGCCATGCTGTTCACTAGAGAGGTGAGGGACGTGCAAAGCTTCCACTATGTCCGTTCAGTAATCAGCCTAAGATGTTTTAACCTGTAGATCATCACAACATCAGATTAACAGTCTTATCCGCACATTAGCTCACAATCTTCTCTTTTTTTTTTTAACAACCACTCCCAACCACCAGTAGAAAACACTCTCTGCTCATTTTAATGGGCACAACCAAACTGGTTTGTAGATCCGCTGCTACACGGCCGTTTATTAGAGGTACTTACCAAGAACACAAAATAACTACAACTACTGAGAGAAGAGACACTCGGATACAGATAAAAATGATCTTAGTGCAAATGGGAGCAAAACAGGCTGCTTTGCTTCTGTGTTCATAGATTTATTATTCTTTCATTTTTTTTTTCTCACATTAGAGATAAAAATGACTTTAAACTCATATTTAAATGTCATATCATTCTGGTTTAAACATTTATATAAATGTACTCTTTATCAGACAATATTGTCCCAAAATTTAGAACATTTCTATTTAAAAAAATCTGTGTTTTATTTTCTGTTATCTTCTGCAGGACAGTTAGTTCTACATCAGCCTGAACACCTAAATTCGGCCAATCATATATCATCTGTCAATCAAATTTTTTCTGTCATAGCATCTTGATTCATATGTCGCAGGCGCAGCTAATATACGCAACGGTTGAAATCAGAATCCTTTCCTTTCCCATTGAGTTGC
>NW_015151406.1:174851-177477 GCF_000732505.1 Cyprinodon variegatus | reverse complement strand
CAGCATGGGGGTGAGTAGAAAATGAAGGCTAATCATGTTTTGGGTGTACTATTCCTTTAAGGAATCGAAATAAATACAAAATAAAATCCTATTATAAACCTGGAGCTCCTCTAAGTAACTCCCCTATAATCACATTTAAACTCAATGAATTGGGAACAAAATGCAGAACATAAATTAAAGTCAGTCGGGCTTAATTAGTTTTACTTTGTTTTCATCCAGACACCTGAGCTGCTTTGATGAGCTCCGATAGCTCAGTGCTAAAACCAGCTGATCCCAGGCTGTTCTGTTCCTCTGCTTGGTTTGGATGCGAGTCACAGGTGAAGGTGAACTCAAAAATATAAGAAAAAAAAGCAAAACAAAAAAAAACAACGTATTTTTTGGTTGATAAAAGCTTGCTTAATTTATCAATTGGGTCCTCACAAAACAAATCAGATCCCAGCCCTATTTTATACCTAAGAAATAAAATATTTTCATGTACTCCTTGCAATGCACTCGTGGACCACTAGGGGTACAAGTACCCCTGGTCGGGAATCACTGTTGTATATAGTCAGACAGGTTATACTGATAAATTGACTTTAGGTTTGTGAACAGTAAGCAATGGAAGCAACTAGTGGACTGAACCACAGAACCTGGTCAGGCTGGTTTTTTATAATGTCACCAAACTGATAAAGTCAAACAGTCATCGTTCAGCAGAGTCTAAAGGTAATTAGTGACGCTGCTCAGTATTTAACTGTGTAATCACTGCTAAAGGTCTAAATGTGTCTAGTTATGATTAGTGCACTGGGAAAAAAATGGAAATCTAGATGAGTCATTTTTGCTTACATTAAGTGCATTTTTTCTTGAATTGAGGAGGTAATTGAGATACTGTGCCAGTGGAACAAGACAATTTATATTTAAAATAAGAAAAAAAACTTGATTTGTCTTCAAGTGCATATAATCTAATTATCTTGTTTTAGGAGTATAAATACTAATTCCATTGGCAAATCATCTTATTTATGTACTCAAATTAAGGGCAAATCCACTCAGTTTAAGAATTTTTTTACTTAAGTCTAGATGGTTTTTGCAGTGTATGATTAGTGCACTGGGAAAAAATGGAAATCTAGATCAGCAATTTTTTCTTAAAATAAGTGCTTTTGTTCTTGAATTGAGGAGATAAAAGCAACGGAACAAGACAATCTGCACTTAAAATACGAAAACACAACTGCATTGTCGTATTTCAAGTGCATATTATCGAATTATCTTACTTTAAGAGTAAAAATAGTCATTCCATTGGCGAACTATCTAATTTATCCACTAAAATGAAGGGTAAATACACTTCATTTAAGACATTTTTACTTATTTCTAGATAATTTTCCAGTGTAGGTGTCGGATTTGTGTTATGTTTTTTAAAAAAAGATTTCTTCTTTGTTTTGCACGGTTTCTGATAGCAGTAAGCATTTTAAACAGCTCATCAGTCCAGTGAAGTGAAAACAGCTTTGGAGGAAAAAAACAAAGGGGTGGGGGGGTGACCGACAGGGAGCCTTTAGCCACGTGGAGATCAACAGCAACAGAAACGGCTTTAAAAACATCCCTCCAGATAAAGATTCATGTTTCCCTCACTGTGTGAGAGCAGTTATCTCTTTGATGATTACTGCTGTGATGATAATTGATTATCAAACGATGACACATCAGTGGAACCAGAAACATAAAAAGCTATGGAGAAGAGAACTAATGGGCGTCGATGAACAAAATAAAATGGTGGTCACTGTGTGCGACCATGTGGATATTCACATGGTCCCCCTCGTTTCTCCAGCCTGGGTGTGGTGGGTGCAGACAGATGTCATAATTCATCCCAGCTTGCTACACTGTAAACAGGAGGTAAGAGCAAAACCAGTCATCTCAGGCCTGCGGACGATCCGGCCAAAAACCATAAAGAGTCCCGTGGGCGTCTGAAGTTCAGGAGAAGCAAAAGTTATTCCAGACGCTCATCCGTTCTCACTGTTCTTACAGAATTCCTAGTTGATGAATATTTGTAGATGACAACCTTTCTAAAAGTGGCTGAAAGAAAGAGGGGCATAATTAGATGTATGTCATATAGAATAAATCATGAAACATTTGGGTTTTCAAGGAAGCTGAGGGCAGAAAAGATCTGTCTTAGAGAATCAGTGTCCAGAAAGGTGACTCCTGTTTTATTACGCAAAAGAATTTCTCTCCACTACAAGACATTTCTGTAATGATTAATAATTTAGTCTCCACTTTGCTAAACAAATTCCCAGAAAATGTTTTCATCATAGATCAGTAGAGCTATTTTCTTTCAATGATAGTAAGATATAACAGCAGCAGTTTAATAAACTACACATAAATAAAAAGCTTCTCTCTACAACATTTAGATTAGCATCCTTAATCTCCACAGCTATGGGGAAAAAGAGGTAAAGCAAATTGCTTAAAAAAAGGAACCAAACTTTAGATAGTTGAATTTGACCCATCCAGTCACTATAGCAGGAATTACAACACCAGAACCGCAGCAGAGTTTTCAAAACATATAAAAAAAAGGGGTTAAAAAGTATGTTTTACTGTCAAAGAGTAAGGAGAGAAAAATCTAATGTTAATGTAGCAGAAAAACTGCCTCTCTTGGCCTCTCAGAGGA
>NW_015151406.1:173093-173861 GCF_000732505.1 Cyprinodon variegatus | reverse complement strand
TCTGTACCTCTATAAATAGCATTATTATCGTGCAGCAAGACAGTCTTGTATTCAGATCCCAGCCTGGGGTCTACCTGCTTGGAGTTTGCATGTCTTCTCCGTCCATCCAAGGGTTATATCAAGGTACAGCAGCAGCCATTTAAAATGTACCCACTTTCCTTGATGGACCCTTGGCTGGTCCCCCACAATTCCGTTTCAAACATCAATCTTTGTACTAAAATATTCTGTCATGATTTGTCGACATAAAGATCTAAAGAGAAGCGTCTTCCCCTGGTCAGACCCTGTAAGTCAGTGAAAGGGTCAGTCAGAGTAAAAAAATATGTACGCTCAAGAGAAGGACAGCGGTTGGAAGTTGGAGGGGAGTCGCAGGGAAGTGGGCTGCCTTTCGGTTGGCGTTTGACTGGTAAGGGCCATTTTGAATCTCTGCTACTGTACTGAATTCAAATCGATGTCCTTCTAAATGTACAAGTCATGTATCTGTCAGTTTAATACCAATTTATGGCTTCCCTCTCTGTTCTATACCGATTCAGGGTGCTTCGTTTTGCCAACTGAAGCCGTCTCTGACTTTGCTCTTTGACTATGAGTTGGACCAAAAGCGCTTAAGTGTGAAGTGTTATTCTTACCTTTTATTTGTTTTACACTCAGACTGTGAAGCCTCTTTGCTATGAGGACATCGTCTGTATTGCAAAGCTACTCAGTTGCAATGAAAAACCACCTGCGTAGAAAGCAGAGATGGCAAAAGTACTCACTTTCCATACTTGAGTAAAA
>NW_015151406.1:166276-168822 GCF_000732505.1 Cyprinodon variegatus | reverse complement strand
GCCCTCTGGGGGGAGCCTCGCTGGAAAACCAACACCAGTTGCATAGTGTACCTTTAAAGAAGACTGGAAAGCTCTAAGGACGCGGCTGGCACTGCTTGTGAACTACAGGTGTGACTCTTAAGATTTGTCACTGTAGCCAAGATATTGAACTGTTGGAAGTTGTTCCAGTTCAGGTACTAACCATTTACATTCCACCTTCTGCCCTTGCTGACACTGCATGTGAGGTCATCAGTTCTGTTGTTTGCTAAACTACAGACGCATGAGCCAAATCAATCTCATACATCTCTAAAATAATCTCTAAAATCTTGGGAAATCAGATCACAATCTTGTTTTTTTTTTCTCACAGTATAAGCCACCTTATAAGAGACAATGTGCATTGAAAGAAAATATAAAAAGATGGTCACAGGAAGTTGAAGAATCCCTGCAAGGTCGTATTGAGGCTACAGACTGGGATGAAATGTGTCAGCTTCATGGAGAGGACATCAATGCAATGACTGAGTGTGTGACTGACTACATAAACTTCTGTGTAGATAACACCATCCCTACCCAAACAGAGAAATGCTTCCCAAATAATAAACTATGGACCCCAGGTGATCTGGAGCATTGCTCATCAAGAAAAAACAAGCGTTTAAGATGGGAGACAGGGAATTAATGAGGAGTTTACAGAAGCAACTTAAGGTCAAGGCAAGAGGAAGCATGGAGGCATAGAGGAAGAGGCTGGAAAACAAGCTCCAGCAGAACAATACCAGAGATGCGTGGTCAGAGATTAAGATCACAGGCTTCCAGCAGAAGGATGATCATACAGATGGAAGTCTGGACTGAACCAATGAACTGAAACATTCTTCAGCAGGTTCAATTCAAGATAAAGCTCAGCATCCTTCTGTCTTGCTCACGGTGACGTAGATATCCTGCCCTCCTCTGCCATTGACTATCCTTTTTCCATGAATTTGTTCTCAGCCAAATAAGTAGATGGTGCTGCTTCCTCCATCTTCACCTTTTCTTTCTCTAGAAGTCAAGTAAATAGGCAACTTGAGAAAGTGAGCTTGACTCAGACATTTTTGATTTGTGCTCATTATTGAAGCGTGGTCTGTGCTACACGCTGTGGGTCTAGATCCGTTGAGGCGATTAGGAAGAGGGGCGAGTTTGGTCCGACAACGGAGGGATATGACGGCGAACAATAGCGGGGACCCAAGTGGAAAAAGGGTTCCAGCGTTCTTGCTGGTTCAGTTACAATTTGGGAGAGGTACAGCGGAGTGTCTGCGGAGGGGGCGGGGACGGCTTTTAGTGCACTGCGACACCTACGCAGACGACCTAGTTTCGAAGTATAAATCAGCCTTTAGTCTGACCCAGGAGACAGTTCTAGCACTAGAAGTCCCAGCGAATTCCAGTTTTCCTGCAAGCCCCCCTCCCCTCTTCAAGTTTGTGTATTCACTCTACCTTGCTAACTGTCCTTGTTGTAATGCTAATAACCGGTGATGTGACCAGTCCTTCTACAGGAGGCTGGATAAATCCTGAAACAAACTGGCATCAGAACCAGAGCATGCTCCAAACACTTTTCATTACCTTCCCCTGCAACATCAGACCTTTCTGCAGGAATATCTTGATAAGTCAGAACTAAATCTTTAATTTAGGCAAACCTATTGAACAACCAGATATCATACGGGTCCTAGTTCCTGAGCTGAGAACAGGTCATAACCAGCTTTTCCAACAGGGCAAGGCAGAGCCTATTTATATTGTCCATTCACCAAAAGACTCATTTATATTGCAAAGCTCCCTATGTGAAAGAAACGTAGAGAATAATTGGGTTTTGTCTTGTCTTTTCATGTCATTCCACATTTCAGCTTCAATTTTCCCATTTAGCAGTTTTTACAAACCCAAGGTGAGTCCTTCCTGCATTTGGACAGGTATACTTTGTGCAGTGAACACAACGCTCAGTGCTGTGGTTCCTGTTGCAGAGATTGAACACCTGGCCTGCTTATAATAACAATGAAAAAATATCTAAAAAATAAAGTTTAGCAGATATTCTGAAAGTAAGAGTTGTTGTATGATCCAGATTAAGTTATCTATGTATCATACCAGTTTGGTGGCACTGCAATGATATATAGTGTAATTATTGGCTATTATATGCAAATAATAATGAAAAACATCAACATTTACCTGGATCAAAGAATACCTGACAAACAGACCACAATTTGTTAGACTGAAGGCTCAGTTATCTGATCAAGTAGTCAGCAGCACAGGAGCACCACAGGGGACGGTACTCTCCCCTTTTCTTTCTACTCTACAGACCTCTGACTTCTAGAACCAGACAGAGTCCTGCCATCTGCAGAAATACTGGATGAATCTGCAATCATTGGGTCCATCAAAGATGAACAAGAAGCTGAGTAAAGAGAGCTGGTGAAGCGCTTTGTGGCATGGTGTGGAAACTATCATCTGATCCGGAATATCGACAAGACAAGGAGATGATTGTAGATTTCAGAAGAAACAGGAACAAGTTGAATCCTGTTAAAATCACGGAAGAAGTGGAGGTGGTGGAGGAGTATAAA
>NW_015151406.1:164457-165634 GCF_000732505.1 Cyprinodon variegatus | reverse complement strand
ACTCCCCCTTGGGAAGAAATCTCTGGCAGAACCAGGCTCAACGTGGCGGTCTTCTGCCGGACCGTTTAAAGTGACAGGGAACTCCGTGAAAGTCTGGAGGGAGTACACACTGGAGGTGAGGTTGAAGGAGCATCGAGGAGGAGTCGGATGAGCTTACTACAACGGTGGAGAAGGGGATGGGGGTGGGTTGTCTGAATCAAAGTCCGACATAGGAGCGACGGATCTTGCGCTTGTTGAAGAGCAGGCCTAGAGATGATTTGGAGTGGCTTTAAGTAGAGTGCTGGAAGATGATTGGGCATCGAGGAAAGTGGCTTGAAGCGGATTGGCTGCATCGGAGGCGGATCAGCCTCAGATTGAATGGAAGTAATCAGAGTTTCTTCAGTTGAATTTCCGCCTTAACTTCATATTTATCCACATGTAAATTGATTCTCTAAATCTGAAAGTCAGCTCTGGCTGTAGTTTTTAAGCCCCATGTGTTTTTTTCTATCACTTCTGAAGATGCAAATTGACATGCAAACCTTTCTCCAGTCATTGTTGCTGTGTCTAAGTTTACACAGTTGGACTCTGTAAATCAATGCTCAACAGGAAGTAGATGATCCAGCATTTTTGTGCATCTACCCTGTGTGTATTTATGCCATTCTATCTAAGTTTGTTTATTTTCATTTTGGACAATGAAAGGTAACCTTTCCATAGAGCTCTCGTTGGTGTGTCTTAGGCTTGTCCCGATCCGATCCACGTATCGGATCGGACGCCGATATTGGCAACAAAATGCGCATTGGTAAAGCATGTAAAAATGCCGATCCAGACTGCCGATCCAGTTTTAAAAAAAAAAATCCGGTCCGTATTTTCCAGTTTCGCCGATTGAAACAATCCATTCCACTATTTTGCGCCAGTGTTCCCCGAATCCGGTCCGTATTTTCCAGAATACCTTCCAAACACCCACAGGTCTTTTGGGGTCTGTCTCCCGGCCTTACCATTAAAACAGGTGAATTGGAAGATAGCGGGAAAATGTCAGCCGTGTGGGATTATTTTATCCTGCACGATGTGTAGATGGAGACTAGGTGTGGAGGAGATTGATTACATTTTTGTGTAACTATTATTTGCACAGATTTTTTAAAGCAGTGTCTTTTTTCAAGAGTAGAGTCCTGATTCTAAGTTAATAGACTATTTTCCACTC
>NW_015151406.1:161682-163938 GCF_000732505.1 Cyprinodon variegatus | reverse complement strand
GGATCGGAAGTCCAAAAACAATATCGGTATCGGTTCGGAAGTGCAAAAACCTGGATCGAGACATCTCTAGTGTGTCTACATGCAGCATTTAGCGGTTATGGCCGTTTTCTCCACCTTATCCATTGGATTCTTTACACAGTCTCTCTGCAAAATGCTTGGAATAATCTAATGTTTGCAGCTGTTGATTTACTTTTACAAATGTAAATGATCACGACCAAGGACCTCTGTTTTATTGTGTCACTTAGCCAATTACTGCCAACAACAGCTGTCGCAGCCCTCGTCTTCCAGAGAGCATGGCTTGAATAAAATCTATTTTTGTGTTTGTATACGTAAGGCCGCAGCTCTTTAGCACTTCCACTTTTAGTAAATCTGAATTTATAGTCCAAAGGGCTCCAAATCTACCACGGATTTTGATTTAGAGAGGTTTTCTGAGGCGTTTTTAGAGAAAAGGACTGACCTTTGAGTAGTTATAGGGAATGGATAAACGTCTGTAAGATGTTGGAACTCAAAGTTTCAGAGGAAATGGTGAATGTCAAAGCTAGAGCATGCAGTTATTTTTAACACCACAGCTGTTTAGGAAAATGTGGCAGTAAAAATGATCCCAGTTGGACCAATTATCTTAGTTACTTTCCCCTCAGACGGGATCTAAACCTTCCTGTTTTATCGTTGCAGGACATCTGTGGACAAAAGAGCTGCGACACTCTGGGTGTGGCAGATGTCGGGACGATGTGTGATCCCAAGAGGAGCTGCTCGGTTATCGAGGACAACGGCCTGCAAGCTGCCTTCACTGCTGCACATGAGCTCGGTCAGCTTTAACTCTGTCACTGATTAGGGCTGCTGGTGGCAAATGAGAAAAGTTACAGTCTGCAGTAGAAAAGCTTTGAGATGTTAGGTGTTTTGGTCACCTTACAAGACGCTGGATGTTCATGTTTTTACCCTTGGTTCTCTCCCTCCTGCAGGCCATGTGCTGAGCATGCCGCACGACGACTCCAAGACGTGCGAGAAGCTGTTTGGGGACCTGGGAGGGCATTTCCTGATGGCCCCTCTGTTTGTCAGCCTCAACATATCAGCACCTTGGTCTCCCTGCAGCGCCCTCTACATCACCGAGTTCTTTGACAACGGCCACGGTGAGCGACGCTCTGTTTCAGGCGTTTGCCTTAAAGCGGTCCTTCTGCCAATTTGAACGTCGGCCAGGATGCTGTGGCTTGTTATGGAGCTGATTCAGGGAAACATTAAACAGAGTGTTCTTCTCTCATGAATGATGTCTTTCCTGCTTAAACATGCTGCTTCACCCTAATTATAGGTTCTGGTGATGGTTTATCTTGCACTAGATTTCCACATCCTCTTCTCTTCCCTTCTGCTTATTTTTTTTTATTTTTTTTACCATGACTCCTTTTCTCCTTCTCCTCACCCATGTCATATGTTTCGGATTGTTTGTATCCTTACTAGACCAGTCGTTGAACCTTCCTTTCCACTGAGTCATGGCATGGACTCCTTCCTACTCTCCACCTCTACAGCCAAATGCAACAGCTGGCGCTAAAAAATCTGTTCTTTATCTGTTGGAAAACATCTCCAGTCAAAAGCCTTGTGGCTCTGAAACTTTCTGAAATGAGGACAAGATAATTACCAACATTCAAAGCCATAATCAATGTAAAAACTTTCATGGGCGATGATGGAATAATTCAGTTTTTATTAGGCAGGAAAAGCTCAAATTTAGAGCAGTAAAATGGCAAAGTGTGAGGTATAATAATAATATAAAACTGAATTATAAAGTACTTTCACACAAAGTACTGATCAGTACAAGTAGATATGAAGAAAATTAAAAAGATACAGATAAAAAACAAAAGTACAAGTTGATAGATAAGACAGTAAGAAAGTGCGTCTTTACTAGCTTTAAAAACAAGCAGCCAATGAAACGATAGAAGCTCTTTCATTAAAACATGAGCCACATTCAGAACCGTCTGCAAACGTCTGAAACTTTACCTTGGTGTATCAGAGAAAAGAGCGATGTGTGAGGACACAGATGCATGAATAAAAAAATCTCTTTTTATGATGGTACAAGACCGACTTGGTCACCATCTGTAAATGAGGCTTGAAAGTAGAAAAAGGATCAAACCACAACTCCAGGTTCATGATTATATCCAGGATGGATTTAGCAAATGTGGGGCCCTAGGCAAAGACAGGCAGGGGGCCCTTTGAAATGAGAAGAACACACATCAAACAGCCCCATTCTCCAGATAGAGAAATGTTAATAGA
>NW_015151406.1:155276-159017 GCF_000732505.1 Cyprinodon variegatus | reverse complement strand
TATCGGTTATCGGCTACATGAGTTTTAAAATATCGGCATATCGGCCAAAATCCCAATATCGTGCATCCCTAATTAGGACATATGGACGACCATGTAGAAAATTGTGGTTTTCACAAAAAAAAATCATAATTGAGCGTAATTAAGGACCGCAGTGTGAACGTAGCTTAAGATATTTGTTTTTTATTTAGCGCTGAACCCTCTGAGGTTGTTTTTATGTGTTACTTCACTCTAACTAATTCTACCACAATGGTGCCTCTTTCAGAGGTGTCAAGTTACAAAGTACAAATTCTACATTACCTTACTTAAGTAGAAATGTTTGCTATCTATACTTTACTGTAATAATTATTTTTTAGAGAAATTTTTACTTCTACTCCTTACATTTGTTGTGTAAAATGGTTTATTTTATTTATAAAAAAAGTTAAGGTTAGAACTGCAAATATACAGTCTTATTTATATATATATTACTTTTTTATGTATTTATTACTGTTTTCAAGGCTGCACTTCAAAAAAATTAAATTGTCAAGAGCTATTTTAAAGGAAATTTATTTTTGCATACACTCCTGCACACAAAATGACAAAATAAATAAGTCTAAGTCATTTTTTTCCAATTATCTCTACTTTCTATCCTTACATTTTATAACTGGACTCGTTAATTTGTTTTATTGAAACTCATTTTCATTCTGGCCTGTCGGTATTTTAAAAAAAAACAAAAAAAGAAAACATCAAAATATTTAGTTTCATCCATATGGAAGTAAATCTGTGTCGCTGGGATTTGAATTAAAAATGCCACTGAAATTTAAATGTTGTATGTTTGTACTTACTGTTTCAGTGTTAAAATATATTCAGAACACATTTTTGACCTAAAAAAAATTAATTGTCATTATTTCTACACAATAAAAACACATAAGAAAAAACAATTGAGTTAGAATTTTGAAAGGTTGAATCTTTTTATATGCAGATTTTTTTAACACTGAAAAATTTAACTAAAAAATAAGTATTGAAAATGTAATCACTTTGAAATAGTAATGTGAATTTTTAGCTTGAAGAGCAAATAAATGACATTTCAACTGTAGAAATAATGACAATGAACTTCTTTTTAGGTCAAAAATGTGTTCTGAATATATTTTAACACTGAAACAGTAAGTATAAACATACAACATTTAAATTTTAGTGGCATTTTTAATTCAAGTCCCAGCGACACAGATTTACTTCCATACATCCAGACAATTCATTTCTTTGTGGTTGGACTCGGTGCTGCCCCAACTTGTTGCTCACCACAGACCAAAATAAATAGTTTTTCAAGGTGATGCAAAGTTAAATTTGACACTGTTACCAAAAGCTTAGAAAATTAAGTCTAAGGAAGTTATCCTTTCCTCCTTTAATAGCCTAGCGCAGTAAAGCTTCTGGCCTTAACATTTTTTACTGCATTACTTTTACTTTTATACTTTAAGTAGATTTAAAAATGGTACTTTTACACTTTAACTGGAGTAAAACACTTAACTTGATCTTCCAACTTCTACAAAAGTGATTTTAAACAGTAGGACTTATACTTCTACTTGCGTAATAAACATTAATACCAAAAACTCTTTAAAACTGCTACTCTAGACCCTCTGTGCTGCTACTTTTATGGTGTGTCGTATATCTTGGTCCCGCTCTCAGTGCAGTGAGGACAGAGCAGGGTACTGAGCTGCAATCACAGTTGCTATTTTCAGCCCAATCTACAAAAACAATTTGAAACTCTATTTATAAACAGTGTCAGCTCTTATATTAACAGGTGGGTTTTTGTTAAATGCTGTTTGAAACAATGTGTGTAACCTCTGTGTGGAGTGCGGTTTAGAAACACTAAGCCGAGTTCAGAAATGGCAACGTTGCACCAATACCTGCTGACATTTTACTGGCCCTTTCTAAACACAGATTGTAGATTAAAACACAACTTATAAATGAAGTGGTTTATATGAAGTAAGAACTGCAGTGATTGTGTGGTTTGCAGCAGGGTCCATGACCCAGAACTGAGGGAGGAGCAACTACTGACATGGCTCCAAGCTGCTTCTCTGCTGGTGGAAAACCAAACTGCTTCTCGACTTTACAAAATACTTTAAAAATATATATCAACAAAATATTTGGATAAACAAAATGAAAAAGAATTGGAATACATTGTCACAGGATTGCGGAAAGTATTCTAAAATAGAAATTTAATTGTGTCTTGCACTGCAAAAATGTCTAAAAATGAGTAAAGAATTCTTAAAATAGATGTATTTACCTTTAATTTTAGTAGGTAAATAAGATAATCTGCCAATGGAAGAAACATTTTCACCCTTAAAATAAGATAATTCGATATTTTGCACTTGGAATAAGAAAGTGCATTAGTTTTTTTCTTATTTTAAATGTAAATTGGCAAAGTGTCTCACATACCTGCTCAATTCAAGACAAAAAAATGCACTGATTTCAAGAAAGTTACTTACATAGATTTACATTTTTTGCAGTGTGAACAGTGATGTTTCTTTTTTTTCAATCATGCTTTTGTTCGAGCTGCAGTGCCTCATCTCACATCTCTGTATGGATCCATTAGGAGGTAGCAGCTGGGATGGTTGTTGATCCAAACTCATAAAACCTTCTCAAAGGGGAGCCGAAGCCTCGCCAGAAAACAAAAACACATTCAGTTTCTACTCAAAGTCTGAAAGCACAGCGGCTTCCACCAGCAATGAGTGACACATGCGGCAGGAATGTGGGCTGATGGAGACAGGGGGCGCGTGCCGAGCTTCAACACAAATTTAGCCCTGCGTCTCAGCACTCCGACTCACTGAGCAGCCTCAAACCCAGAAGCCCAGACTGCGGTTAGGGTTGTGCAGCCTTTGGCTGGGAGCTCTAACCAACCACTCTGACTGCGTCTTCTCTTTTTCTCTGCTTAACCACAGACGGTTGTGGATGGCAGCTGGAGCTCGTGGGGACCGTGGCAGCAGTGCTCCAGGACATGCGGAGGTGGGGTGGAGTTCTCCTACAGAGAGTGTGCTGACCCTGTGCCTCAGAATGGAGGGAAATACTGTGAGGGACAGAGAGTTCGGTACCAGTCCTGCAACACAGACCCGTGTGACACCAGTGAAGGTAAAAATCAGGTAGATTTTAAATGAATCAGAGTAGAAAATGTTTTATTGTTTCTTTGGAAAGGAAAGAAGAACCTCTGTATAGATTCCAAAAAAGTTAAAAAACAATCTACTGCACTCTGTCTCCAGATTTGAAGACGTTTCTCTTCCATCCGGGAAGGTTTTTCAATTCAAAATGTCAGAAATAGCGTTTAGTTCAAGGCTTTATAGAATGAACCAAAGCAAAGCCTTGTTTTGGCTTAGAAACATGCAAATTAACCTGACGAGTGGGTCCACCCCTTTGGAACGGGTTTTTTTGTTTCTTCCTTAGCCTGTAATACCCAAAACCTGTCTACGTCTCTGAGAGGGGGGTCGTTAGAGGGAATTGTGGGCCTGGCTGAAGAGGCGAGGTGCTCAGGTCCCCTGTAATGGGGTTAGGGTTGTGATGATAGCGGTAAGGAATCGACTCATTCACTCAATTGTAGGTTTTTGAAAGCTGAAATCTGAGTCCACCTCTTCTGTTTAAGGTTGGCTTCCTTCACGCCCCTCTCAAACCACCTATCCTCTCTGTCCAAAATGTGAATATTTGCTGAACAGATGTTAAAGGAATAGTACACCCAAAACATGTTTAGCCTTCATTTTCTACTCACCCCCATGCTGA
>NW_015151406.1:151350-154480 GCF_000732505.1 Cyprinodon variegatus | reverse complement strand
TCAGCATGGGGGTGAGTAGAAAATGAAGGCTAAACATGTTTTGGGTGTACTATTCCTTTAAGGCCTCTTCTTGTTTATCTTGATTGCTGTGTTGCTTCTGAATTTCAGTTTCTTCGCCAATACGAAAGTATAGTGAATAAAATCAAAACTAGCACACACCCACACCAGAGGCATAGCCAGAAATGTTTAATTGGGGTGGCCGAAAGCAGATAGGTGCCAGATCTTAGGGTCAGACCACAATTTAATTCAATTCAGTTTATTTCTATAGCGCCAATTCAAAATTTTCTTTTTGTTTACCCTCATGTACACAAAATGACAAAAAAATATCTGTCTAAGTCTCAGTCTAAATTTTTGCTTGGTTGGTTTTTGTCAGTGGATCAACCACCCAGACTTCTCATGTCTTATGGCTCTAATCTACTCTCCATACCCAGAATCAAACATGGAGAAGAAGCTTTTAGTTCTAATGTTCTACTTATCTGGAAGACAACTGTAAGACCGACAGACAGACAGACAGACAGACAAGACAGACAGACAGACAGACAGACAGACAGACAGACAGACAGACAGACAGTTGTTTTTACATGTGTGTATCTGAACATGATTAAAGGTTAAAAAAAAAATACTTTTTGTTCCTTGTCATATAAATGAACTGATCTGATTCTAAGTTCTAAGATCAGGTTTCTGTTGTTTTAGGTAAAAGCTTCAGAGAAGAGCAGTGTGAGAAGTACAATAGTCCCAATTACCTGGACTACAGTGGGAAGATGAAACAATGGATCCCAAAGTACGCTGGAGTTTCCCCCAGAGACCGCTGTAAGCTGTTCTGCAGAGCAAGGGGCAGCAGTGAATTTAAGGTGTTTGAATCAAAGGTACAGTATCTGCACACAACAGCTCAACACAATCAATTATAGATAGGGTTGAATCTATGGTGAGGAGTAGAACAATTGTGCACACATTTCTTTTTTCTCTTTATTTTGCTGGCATATATTATTTTAGAAGAAGGGTTTATTTTACACGATAGATCTATTAAGGTAATTTTGAATCAAAACGATTTGTCATGGTTTTATCCAAAGATCTGACCCACATGCAGAAAACCAAACAGAGAGACCAAGGAAAGGTTTAACAGGTTTATTGTGAGTAGGTAGCGAGGAGTCAAGTGCTGCTCTGAACACTGTCGAACCGGGACTGAGAAGTGAAGGGGAAGATTCTGAGGTTAGTTCAGGCTCAGTGGGAAATTTGTGTCTCTGATTTGAAAAAGGGAATAAAGGCAACAGGACTCCTGTTTCCAGAAAAAGGTGTCTTTTGTTGAATCCAGTCGGTGTGGGTTGTTCCAGTAATAGACTTGATCGTTGGAGGGCGGACAGGGTTTTACCAGGTTGAGGTGACAACGGACGAGCTGACTGCCACTTAGATTTCCTGCGGTAATTGAACGGTTTCTTGTGGAGATGAATCCCCTGCTCATTGAGAAGCCCAAACAATCCTTGGAGAAAAGTTTATCCAAACCACCAGTTTGAATCCTCAGCTCAGTTTGGTGCTCAGAGAATCCTTCCAGGGGGAGAAGGTCCAAAACATCCAGTTTGCAGGATGACTTCCTGCCGAGAGGCAAAGACAAAAAAAAAGGTTAAGACTCAGGTGACAAAAATTCAGTTTGACTCAGCAAAACTCAGCTTGGCTAGAGTACCCAAAACTGGCAAACACTCTGGCGTCGAGGTAGTGGCAGTCAGCAGCTTAAGAGTCCTCCGGTAATGAGGCAACCATCCGCAGGTGTGTGAGGAGGCCAATGAACAGCAGGCGCCACCTGGTGGCGGAGGGAAAACAAACAAAAGCACAACCCACACAAACCGGATTCCTAACACTATTTGTGCTTTGTAAGTGAATTTGAAGTTGCAGACAGAGTTACGTTCTAAGTTTTGTAATTGTAGAATAAAAAAAACTGTGTACAAGTAATTTATTTTGTCCAAATGCACTAATTCTGTTCTATAAATTGCACATAAAAAGTCTCTTACCTTCTCAGTTTTGCTCCAAGTGGTCCAGAACTTTTGTTGCCAAAGTATTTGTGCATTTTAACTTTCGTGTTTTGTAACTGAAAGATTTTTTTTTAAATCTGTCACAATCACAACAAAAAAGTTACACCTCTTCAAATTCTTGAGTACAACTACACAAATGTTGTTCTGTGAGTTGCACATCAAAAATGTCCTCCATTCACTTTTGCTCATTTATCTAAAACAAATGGTGCAAAACAAATTCGAACATGAGTATTAAAATCCTCACAATTTAAAAAAAATATTTTTTACCTTAACATAAATAAAAACCGATAAACACAACTCCACAAATCTGCGACTCTGAGTCACAAATTCAACTTTTCAAGTTACACCTTCATTTTTACTTTTGCTCCAAATGTCACACCGTTAAAAGATATGTGACTTGTGGATAGTGCCCTTGGTCATATATTACACTAAAAAAAAGACTCTTAACAAAGCCATTACTCTAATAGAAATGGTGTCTTTGAAAGAAGTGATATTTGGATTAATAAAAACTAATTAATTCTGCTCTCATTTATAAACACTGATGTTATAATCAGCTTCAAACACAATCCAATGATGGCATTTGGGAGATAAATATTTCTTTCTGTATCATTGCAAAAACATAAATTGCTGAATGAACTAAGAAATGGACACTTTTATCTGAGGTGTATTTTTTTATTATAACTTTAATGATGATACCTATGCAACTGGTTAACGTGTCCCAGCAGGTGATTGACGGGACAACCTGCGGCCCCGACACCACATCAGTGTGCGTTCAGGGCCAGTGTGTGAAAGCAGGCTGCGACCAGGTGATCGGATCTAACAAGAGGGTGGATAAGTGTGGAGAGTGTGGAGGAAATGGGCTCAACTGCAGAAAGATAACAGGCTCCTACAACAAAGCAATGTAAGACTACAACTGCTTACCGTCACATTAAATCCACCTTCACTAAAAGTAAAATCACAAACCACCTGAATCTGTTAAACTCGTACTGAGGTTTTGAACCGAAAGAAGCAGCTATTTCCTTCAGAGATTTGTTGTTGATAAAATGCATAGTGGTTGTTTATTTACCGTGTTTGTTTCATTTAGAAATAAAATTTAAAGTCTTAGG
>NW_015151406.1:148854-150573 GCF_000732505.1 Cyprinodon variegatus | reverse complement strand
CGTTGGAAAAGCCGATTCCCTACGACTTTAAAGACTGCTATTATAGATGATTCTACGTAGCTTTTCCAGATAGTAATTAGGGTTCTGTAAGAATTTAGTAGCCTTCATTATTTTGTTTCTGCACTTTGATGAGACATAAAATCTAGTTTGAGTGTTATCTAAATACTTTTTCTTTTCCTCCAGCTATGGCTACAGTGACATTGTCACGATTCCTGTTGGTGCTACCAACATTGACATCAAGCAGAGGAGCCATCGAGGAATCAAGCATGACGGGAACTACCTCGCTGTGAAAAGAGAAAACGGCGCTTATATCCTCAACGGTAACTTCTCTGTATCCACAGTGGAACAGGACATTCCCGTACTTGGAGCAGTGTTGAAGTACAGCGGCTCCTCCACTACATTAGAAAGGATCCAGAGCTTCAGGCAGCTGAAGGAAGCCATAACCATCCAGGTCCTGGCCACAGGTGGGGATGCCAATCCTCCTAAGATCAAATATACCTTTTTCATCCCCAAGGACGTGATCTTTAACAAATCTAAAGAAAAGAAGGGCTCCTACTTGTCTTTGCATATGATCAGTGATGCTCCTGACTGGGTGCTTGGAGAGTGGTCCGAGTGCTCCAAGAGCTGCGGCTCCGGGTGGTCCAGAAGGACCGTTGAATGCAAAGACAGTGACGGCTTCTTCTCCAGCCAGTGTGACAAAGAGCTGAAGCCCACAGACATCAGGCCTTGCGGGGATCTACCGTGCCCCATTTGGCAGATGGGTCCTTGGTCTGCCTGCTCACGAACTTGTGGCCATGGAGAGCGCCGCCGCAGTGTGTTCTGCATCGACTACACTGGGAAGACTGTAGAAGCAGGGAAGTGTGATCCAAATAAATCCCCGGAGCCAGTCTCGGGCGAATGTAACAACTTTGACTGCTTATGAAGAACATGATTTCAGTCAACTGTCCTTTTTTTGGTCGAAGTGCACATACAAGCCCAGGAGGAAACAGTGAATGGGAGCACCAGGAGCAGACATTTAGGCACAAACAGCTACAGATGCAATCTTAACCAACAAGAAATGCAAATTTAACTTCTAGAGAAAAGTCTTCAGCTTTCACCTAAAAATGCAAAGCAACTACCATCTAAATGCACCTTAGGTTCGTTTTATTTCCTAGGATCTATAAGCTCTGGTGAACCTGCACTGTGGGTGAGGTACCTGTAACTGAAGGGGGGGCTGGATGGACGTGTGAACCTCTCTATCCCTGGAGCCATCTTATATTCTGTCCATGATAGCAGATAGTTGCATCCGGTGACATCAACGACTTTATCTATACAGAAGTTGTCTTTTGTTGACATTTGACAACCACTATAAAAGTTCTAAACAATGAAAATCTACCTCAGGATGTACATGTGACGAAGAGATGTTTAATTGCTAGTTGCTGTGTGGTTTCCCTTTAGTAATATTTAAAAATAAAAGATGAAAATGTTTGGTACCATTTGTCCTTAAACACAGAAGCTTTGCCCCCAGCTGTCCTTCTCTTTTTTGAGAGCTTTGGCGTCATTTGCCTCCTTAGTGAGTAGGTACGAGGAATTGAGGCATGATGTTTTTAATTCTACGGAAGATGTTTGGATTTTTTATTTTTTTTTCATGCTGATGGGATGTATTTAAAACAGCTCTTTTTCCCAATTGGTTTAGGGTTAGCTTAGCCATAGAACGATGCATTAGCATTTAATCCCTCC
>NW_015151406.1:146882-148646 GCF_000732505.1 Cyprinodon variegatus | reverse complement strand
TTGAGCAATGCCAGACTGAACTTCCCGACCTCAAACGTGGGCGGGACTAAGTTCGGAATGGCACCCAGGCTATTCATTTTACACCCCTGCAATTAAATCACCACATCCAAAATTAAAAATTGTTCAAATTTAGTTTGAACTTGGTGTAATTTAACGAAATATGAATCTGACCCCGATTTCTTTCATATTTTGGATTTTTATTCCCATATAGGCCAACTTACTCTGGTCAGCCATTAAACAAATAGCTTGCTGGTAGATATTGTCTAATGGACTCATATCAATAGAGTTCCTTACAGCAAACTTTATTTAAAACTTAAAATAACTTTAAAAAAGTTAAAAAATAAAATATGATTTATACAAAATCATAAAAAAAACCTGTAAGGGTCCTAAATGGCAGTGAGATGGACCAACAGAGCTTGTTGTCTGTTTAGTTCTAAAGGTTAAAAGAGCTGCATAACAAAAACCTAGTCTGCAATATTAAAACAAAGAAAAAACACCTCAATACATGCAGAAATGTTTTTCCCCATAAATGTCACTAAGTGGACTAATGTCTGTGATCTTTTTTTTTTTATATACATATATATACACACATTTTGTTTTACTCTTAACAAACCCACATAGGTCAAATTCACAAAAGAAATTATTTGTTTTATTTGAATTTCAAAATGGCTATTTCTTTATTTTTATTTTGAATATTTAGTGTAAACCATCCTTTGTCCTGTAGTTTGAGCAGTGGTATATTTATTGCAAAATATTTTTTTGTGTCAGCTTCTTTCTGTTTTTTAGGTTTATTAATAGATATATTATTTTGTTGATAAAAAACTGTTGTGCTAATTTTATATATATTTTCAGATTGCGGTTACTTGTTAATGTGTCATATAGAAACAGTCACAACTCTAGTATGTATATTTGCTGTATTCATTCCTGTTGTTAACTTACAGTATAATATAAGAACATTTGATTATTAGGCTTATATCCCTTCAGTGAAGGACAGTGCTTATGTATTATTACAGCTTTCTAAGCTATTTATTTTTTGTAAAGTGTTTAACTATAATTGTGTGATTACCATGACCAATGCAGCCATTCATTTTTGTTTATTTTGGTTTGTTAAATAATTGTCAAATAAACACATTTATGTTAACAAGTGATTCCTCTTATTTTTAAACAAAAATCCCTCATCCAGTAATGTGCAAGGTCTTGCTAAAGCATTTAAACCCCTTGAACCTTTTAGAGTTTAACATCATTACTGTGATATTTTAACAGTAGATTATGAATATATGATTAACTAGAACTGGATGTTGTAGTTTATTAATAAATCATTCAAAATCAAGGGTAAAACCAATTGAATGTTATTAGTTGAATGATTATAACTGTAATCTGTAATTACTCACCAGGATTCTTTGCCCATCACATCCCAGGCGGACTTCTGGACGGGCTTTTTAAAATCCAGTTATCTTCACCAACTTGGGCTATGGCTATCAGCAGAGTTATTAATCACCAACCAAACATAATTGTAAATTTATTCAAATGTCACCAAGAGGAGGGTGACTCTGACCTGAGTGATTAATCATTTGCTGCACAATAAACACAAACTACTATAGGTTCAAATAATGATGTTTTTATTTCTAACAATCAAGGATTATAGGAAGTCTAACAAATGCAAACACTACACACGACTAGCAAATAAATATTAGGTAGATTAAATGAATGATATGGAAAAAGGGATTTATCAAGATCCAATTTTGCGTGCTGTAATTTGCGCTC
>NW_015151406.1:141918-144425 GCF_000732505.1 Cyprinodon variegatus | reverse complement strand
AGACAAAACCAAAGTTAAAACTCAGGTAGATAAGAACTCAGTCTTTCTTAGCAAAAACCCAGCCTGGCTAGAGTACCAAAAACTGGCAAACACTCTGGTGTCGAGGTAGTGGCAATCAGCAGCTTAAGAGCACTCCGTTAACGAGGTAACCGTCAGCAGGTGTGTGAGGAGGTGGACCGGAACCAGGCACCTCCTACTGGTTGAAGAGAGAACAACACAAAAGACAAACACACAGATTGGATTCCTGACAATTTTAAGTGTTTGTGTGTGCAGCAGACCTGTCTTTATGGTTGTCCCTTTAGCTATGGGCCAATCACTAAAATCCACTTTCACGTCACAGTCTACACTTCCGTAAGACTAGTGATGTTTTATAATATAGTCCAACTTGCAGCTCTGCACAAGTTATTTTAGCATCCAGGGGCAACAAAACTAAGTGTAAAAGCCAACATTGAAGAGTTTGCTGCTGCACGTTTATTACTTTTATGTTAATCCGTACTCACACGCCATTAAATTGCAGCTTTTCCTTGACTGCTTACGCCCACATCGCATCAACAAAGTGGCAGAAACCATGTAATGAATCTCCACTACCTTTGGTCATAAATTCACGCTCTTTTGTCCATTTTAGGTTAAACGACATCCTGGTTTTGACAGGAGGCTAACTTTAATACTTAGCATCAGTAATTCTGATCATTGTTTACTTTTGTAACCAATGACAAGCAGATCTTTATCTGACACGCCGCCACTCGTATCCAATCATCGGTTAAATTAGATAGTGATGCACTTGTGCACATGATTGGACATTTTGCTGCAGACGCCGGACAGACGCCGGACAGTGCAATGAAAATCCGGACTATCCGCCCTAAAGCTGGACATCTGGCCACCCTAATTGTAAAAGGTCACCAAGCCTACATTAATCTAAAACCCAGCTGGAGGGGGGCTGTACCCTGACAAAGAGTCATAATATCATAAAATGGCGGAACCCTACCATCCAGTCAAAGGAGGTGGAGTAACTAGAAAAACACTGGGGGTCGTAAAACTAAAACAAAATGGCCGCTCTTATCATGTGACCAAAATAGAAGGGCTGAGCTACACGTGTTGGCACACCATAGGTTATGAAACTTATAAAATACTTTATTTACATTAATCATTTGTTGATCATGTTAACTGATTTTTCCTGTTTCCATATTTCCTTTTTTTCATGTAGTTTTTAAATAAAATAAAGGAAAAATAAATATGTTTAATTTTACCTTGATCTTCCACAGCCGTCATTTTGACAGCTCTATTAGCTGCATTGTAAATTCTTGCTGTGATTGATTGACGTTTAGTACCATTGTCTAGCAACCAACATTCTGCCAAGAACTCTTTGTCAAAGCCAGAAAAATGGCTTTCAGAAGAAATTAACAGCAAAACAGGCTTCAGAAATGCTTCAAAGTATTGATGATAGCGATTCGGGCAGAGGGAGAGAGACCGATGAAGCAGCTGCCAGACAGCTACAGGAGAAGTGTCAGGAACAGAACACTGACCTCTACTCCACCTATGTTGATCTCACCAAGGCTTTTGATACTGTTAGTAGAGAAGGCCTTTGGAAAATCATGGCGAAGTACGGATGCCGCAGAAAGTTTATCGCCATCGTTTGACAACTACATGATGGCATGCTGGCAAGAGTCCAGGACAACGGAGATGCCTCTGATCCTTTCCCTGTTACAAATGGACTGAAACAAGGTTGTGTCCTTGCTCCCACCCTGTTCAGCCTCATGTTTTCAGCCATGCTGACTGATGCATTCAGAAATACTGACACAGGCATCGTCATCAAGTACCGGACCATACCGTCTTCAACCTCAGGAGGCTTCAAGCAAAAACCAAGGTTGCCACGGACACCATCAATGACTTCCTGTTTGCCGATAACTGTGCCCTTAATGCTGTTTCAGAGGCAAGCATGCAACACAGCGTTGACAAGTTCTCTGATGCCTGCAATAACTTTGGCCTTACCATAGTCCAAAGGCCTTACCTTTGGACTAAGGTAATGCAACAGCCAGCTCCTGGGAAGCCATACGTGGAGCCTAACATCTTCATCAACGAGCAGAGACTGAACGCAGTGGACAACTTCACCTATCTTGGAAGTACACTCTTTAGAAACGTCGTCATTGACGATGAAGTCAACCCCAGACTTGCTAAAGCGAGTGCCGCCTTTGGCAAACTACGCAAGAACATTTGGTACAGGACAGGGATCACAACAGAGACAAAGATCAAGGTGTCCCGGGCTGTTGTTCTCGTTGACACCTCGTTGCCTCGAGCCTCGTTGAAGCCCTTCAACATCGACCACAACACATGGGAGCAGGCAGCGCTAGTCAGAGGAATGTGGCGATCCACTGTCCAAAAAGGTGCCAAAGCTTGCGAGGCAAACTGGATCGCTCTGGCTGTAGAGCGTAGGCAAGCCAAGAAGATCGGAGCTGCCAATCCTGTACCAGACGCCACTATTCCCTGTCCGCATTGCCCAAGATTTTCTG
>NW_015151406.1:139550-141318 GCF_000732505.1 Cyprinodon variegatus | reverse complement strand
GCAGAAAGTTTATCGCCATCGTTTGACAACTACATGCTGGCAAGAGTCCAGGACAACGGAGATGCCTCTGATCCCTTCCCTGTTACAAATGGACTGAAACAAGGTTGTGTCCTTGCTCCCACCCTGTTCAGCCTCATGTTTTCAGCCATGCTGACTGATGCATTCAGAAATACTGACACAGGCATCGTCATCAAGTACCGGACCATACCGTCTTCAACCTCAGGAGGCTTCAAGCAAAAACCAAGGTTGCCACGGACACCATCAATGACTTCCTGTTTGCCGATAACTGTGCCCTTAATGCTGTTTCAGAGGCAAGCATGCAACACAGCGTTGACAAGTTCTCTGATGCCTGCAATAACTTTGGCCTTACCATAGTCCAAAGGCCTTACCTTTGGACTAAGGTAATGCAACAGCCAGCTCCTGGGAAGCCATACGTGGAGCCTAACATCTTCATCAACGAGCAGAGACTGAACGCAGTGGACAACTTCACCTATCTTGGAAGTACACTCTTTAGAAACGTCGTCATTGACGATGAAGTCAACCCCAGACTTGCTAAAGCGAGTGCCGCCTTTGGCAAACTACGCAAGAACATTTGGTACAGGACAGGGATCACAACAGAGACAAAGATCAAGGTGTCCCGGGCTGTTGTTCTCGTTGACACCTCGTTGCCTCGAGCCTCGTTGAAGCCCTTCAACATCGACCACAACACATGGGAGCAGGCAGCGCTAGTCAGAGGAATGTGGCGATCCACTGTCCAAAAAGGTGCCAAAGCTTGCGAGGCAAACTGGATCGCTCTGGCTGTAGAGCGTAGGCAAGCCAAGAAGATCGGAGCTGCCAATCCTGTACCAGACGCCACTATTCCCTGTCCGCATTGCCCAAGATTTTCTGTGCACAGATTGGCCTGAGCAGCAACCTGTGTACTGATAGACTCTAACTTCCCCAACCACCATAGGATGAATGGATGGTCCTCGTCGTATCGACGGACGAACAGGAGTTCAGTCTCCGGCCTTGGTGGGTTGGCTCATGTGTTATTACCCTGTTACTGTTATTAAACTTCAGGTGGTTGAGTGAAGAACACCCTTTTTATTGTTCTGGCATTCATCTCTTCTATGTACCTCTTCAGTCTGGTGGCCAAGGCTTGGCTGTGTCCGAATGTCCGCACTAACCCTTAGATCCCTCAATTACTATATAGAGCAGGTGTCATGATGGGTTCACTGGTGTAACCCAATTATGCAGAACACCACTGAGACGGAAACAGGAGTAAAAGGTTTAACAGAGTTTATTTTTACAAACACTGAGATAATGACTGGTTCTGGTTCTGGCCTGGGAAACTGGTTCACCGGAGTCTGCGTGAGAGACAGTTCAGTTAGCGTTGCGCATAGGAGTTTGTTTCTTGACAGTTTCTGATTTATACCTTGAGGGTTCTTTAAGAAAGCCTTGAGAGGGAAACTGTTGGATCTGGAGAGGATTTGATCAGCAGAGTCCGTAAGCTGCTTCAGCGTCTTACTTCTTAGGAATGAGCCGGCCTTGGCTCTGAGTTTCCAGCTCTGGGTCCTGAGCTGCATGGAAGTTCAAAGAGAGGCTTCAGGTTTGGCTCAGAGGGCAGGCTCGGCAGGTTTAAGCTCTTCCTGAGCTTCACGAGGGAAAAACTGGTTTCCTGGAAGAAAGAGACAAAGATTAGAATCCAGACTGGATTCAGAAGTTGGCAAAGGTTCACAGAGGTACTAGGCTTAGGTGCTAACCAACTGGATCAACACTGCGGCGTTGA
>NW_015151406.1:136732-137283 GCF_000732505.1 Cyprinodon variegatus | reverse complement strand
ATAAAAAAACAGTACTTAACCTTATAATGTAATGCATTCTGGAAAATATTTATTCCTTCTGGATAAATACTGCTATAGGCCATAAATAATATTGCATTCTGGGAATAATGTTTGTCGTCTGTTGTAACAGATATTCATATTTCAGATATTTGATGGAGTGAGTGTGGCATTTGAATGCAAATGTTTTACTTTTCAACAGATAACATGGTACCTGCTAAATTTGTTGCTAATTGGATAAAGTCTAACAGGAGTTAATCAATTGTAAACAATCCTTAATAAGGCATATTCTTTTTATGACTGTCTTATAACTAATATTTATTATCTGGTAATGTTAATCAGTTCAGCTATCTAAAACAATTTCTTATATTTCTATAATTGATGGTTCATTGGATAGTTGTGGCTATTGACTAATAGAACTTTGAACAAATTTATCATTTTTTCTGCTACATTCGGCTCTACGTGTTTGTTTTAAAATGTTTTTCATGTTTCATAGCTCTCCATGTTGTCCAGCTTCTAATGGCCCGCTTCATAGAAAGCAAATATGGGCTCAT
>NW_015151406.1:132319-133243 GCF_000732505.1 Cyprinodon variegatus | reverse complement strand
ACCGGTACCGGTCCGCGGCCCGGTGGTTAGGGACCGCTGCTGTAAATTACTATGTAAAGCCTTTTCTGGCAACTCTGCTGCCAGCAACCTACTGCAACTGAAAAAAAAAACAAAAAAAACAAACAAAAAAAAAAACACTGTAATCACCTAATTCATGTTAAACAGTGACCTACTATAAATCTTGGAACCAAAATCGAGGCTGAATTTCAAAGAAAATTTTTTAGGCTATCATGTATATTACCATAGGCAAGGCAAGGCTAGGCAAATTTCACATTTCAGTACAAAGACAATGCAAAGTGCTTTACATGATTAAAATATAGGAAACAGAATCAAAGCAAGTAGGAAAAAATAAAAAATAAATAAAATAAAATAAAAAATGCAGAAATAAAAAATAAAATAAAAAAGTTGAACTAATGATGTTTTAGTTGAACTGTTTCAGTAGAACAGAGGAAGGCAATCCTAAAAAAAATGTGTTTTTAGTCTTGATTTAAAGGAACTCAGGTTTTCTGCACTTTTACAGTTTTCTGGAAGTTTGTTCCAGATAAGTGGAGCATAGGAACTAAATGCTGCTTCTCCATGTTTGGTTCTGGTTCTAGGTTTGTAGAGCAGGCTGGAGCCAGAAGACCTGAGTGGTCTGGTTATCCATGAAGCTCAGACTCTTTGAAAAACAGAATCTCCAAAAACATGTACTTTCCATTAAGTAGAGAATCCATTTTACTTGAGAATTGTGTGGTGCTCAATTGTGTTTTACATAGGCTTTCAAAAAAGGAAAACCCACTGATTAACATTTAATGGGTAACTTATTATTTATATAAATGCCACCAAAAATAAGTTTAACCTACAGGTTAAACAGACCAGCGGGAGTCTAAAACCCAAGAACTTTATATTGTTACAAAATGATTGCAGCAAATTAGGCTTTAAAGG
>NW_015151406.1:126429-130360 GCF_000732505.1 Cyprinodon variegatus | reverse complement strand
TCATACAAACAAAACAATCCAGTAAGGTACCAAACAGGAAATATAGTGTAGAGCGAATGTAGAATTGACCAATCAGAGGCCTCCTGTCTGCGGTTAGCTACAATTTTGGAGAGGTGCAGCAGAGTGTCTGCGGAAGGGGCGGGGCATATTTGCATTCACTGCGACACACACGCAAACGACCTGGTTTCTGAGTAGAAATCAGCATTAAACCAGAAATATCTGTCATACCTGCGACAAGCTCACTGCAACACACTGCTGCGGGAGGATAAGCAGCCCTTTAGGTGTTACTATATTTGGGCAAAATGTCGCTCCCAGACTCAGTGATCGCAACGAAAAATTTTTTTTTTTTTTTCTGATTTACACTAAATTCATCAAATCCCTGCAAACGTATTAGTTTTAGGTATAAATAATGATCCATTGATTATTCCTTGCTGACCAGGCTGTTCATGGAGGAAAAATCTATTCATTACAAAGATCCTTTAGATTAGAATTTACATTTTTTTTTTTATATGTTTTCCTAGACTTGAAGTGGAGATGTTTGGGTTTCCGAGGTGACGCATGTGTAACCAAACGTGACACTTCCTGTTTCTTCCCGTACGGTAGAGTGAGGGAAGCGCGTTGCATTGTGGGCGTACAAACAGCACAGAGGGGGACAACACAGACCACAAAGGAATGAAGGCAGCACCTCCTGTGACTTTTAGGAGCCTTTTGTTGTGATGTAAATCTGTCTGAGCGGTTAATAAACTGTGATCTGGAGCGGCTGGCAGGCGGACAACTGCCTGACAAGAGCGGGGAATGTGAGCGGCAGCAGCGGCAGGGCGCGCGGCTGTCTCCGACTGCTTTTTGTCAGCTTAGCCATCAGCATCCAGAGGCCACGGCTCTCTTCCCAGGCCTCCCGCCCGAAGGTAAACTCACATTTTACAGCCTTGTTCACATGAAATAGAGCCCCGCTCTGTGGGGCATTACCTGCGTCTGCTTTGTAAGCCGAGCTAAGCTAACTAACAGCTATTTGCTCAGGTTAG
The DNA here is from genome assembly GCF_000732505.1 of Cyprinodon variegatus. Classification (NCBI taxonomy): domain Eukaryota; kingdom Metazoa; phylum Chordata; class Actinopteri; order Cyprinodontiformes; family Cyprinodontidae; genus Cyprinodon; species Cyprinodon variegatus. The sequence continues at coordinate 129,338 of NW_015151406.1, read as the reverse complement.
CGTTAGCATAGCTAACGGTTGTTAGCTGTAGCATCAAAACAAACGGTTGGAGACGAGGAAAGCGGAAATAGTTGGTCTCGAAATAAGGTTAATGACATGCAATGATTTTAACTGAAGATGGAGACACTTGGTTTTGGGCTTTGATTCGTTGCAGTTTTTTCGTAAATTAGGATTTTTTGGGGGGCAATAGAAGAAGGCAGAACTAAAAGCTAAAGCTAGTCGTCGTTGTCTTGTTTGGTTTGTGAATTGAGAAAAGCTGTTCTACTCTCGCCGCCCTGACACCGTTAGCCGGAGCCGGTAGGCTGCATGTGTTCAGCACCTTGGTCCTCCTCCCTGCATACCTGCAGCTGCTGCCAGCCTTCCTCTGCCTGCCTCTGTCCGGTTTGACTTGATGCTACCTGGAAATACAACAGCCTGACGGACACGCTTATCTGTTTTCTGGAATAAAAAAAAAAAAATGTTTTAATAAAATTATTTTATAAAATATTCTCTCATCACTGAAACCGTTTAGCTGAAAATATTTATAAGACTGAAATTATCCTGAAAAACGTTTAAAGGGGAAGTCTGGTCAGCAAGGAATAATTAAAGGGTCATTATTTATACCTAAAACTAATATCCTCGCGATGATTTAATGAATTTAGCATTAATCAGTAACAATTTTTTTTAAATCTCATTTATCGATGAGTCTGGGCCATTTTTGCCCAATATTGGCAGTTTTTTTCAATCTGTGTACTTGTGCATTATGGTGTACTCACACTCAGCCATAGTACTGTTCCAATTCACAAGAACAGCAGACTGAGAACGGACAAGGGCCGCTTCTCAAATCACAAAAATGCAGGTATGGGCTCGTGTCCTCGCCAAGTCTGTTCTTGAGAAGAACACAGGAAAGTCTGGACTCTGGGAGAACGGGAGCATGCAGAATAAATCTGGTAGCCTAGTAAATCAGCTCCACACGCCGGCGGCCAAAATCATTTTTGCCTTCGAGTGGTCTAACCACGATCAATGCCCCACCTAGATCTGGCGGGCCAATCACAACGCAGAGATGTGTTTCGAATTTTCTGGATGCAAAGCGGGCGGGGATGCTGGAGAAAGCACAACAAGGAAGATGGCAACAACTATTGGCACTACGGTGCACGACTGTGTTAAAAAAGTTATGCAGATAGATTTACTGTCACAAGTTGCAGTTATATACTGATAATTTCAACTAACCTCGGCTATATTCCGCGGAAGAGCGACAGATATCCTTGGCTTGTCTGTGTTGTGGTGGAGCTTCTTTAAGTCTCTCTGTGTTTTCGAGGAAATAGACTCCCGAGCTCTCTTTTCAGCAGCTGTCCGTTCTGGGGGGGCACCTGCTTCCACCTCGTATTCAATCCACCTCCAATAAATTGTCAGATTTCGTTCCAGAATATTAAACACCGTTTTACAAGCTCAACAGAGTCGTTTGGAATTCCCCGGTGTAATCTAAAGGTTCACTCCAACTTTCTGTAATCTTTCTGCCACTGACAACGTTTGATTTGAACTTTGGAAAAGTGTTGTATAGTGGTGTAGCACCCCGGCTACTCGCATGTAATTTTTGCACAAACAACAACAATAGTCCAAGTCCATGATCTTAAAAAGTTATCCACTGCTCACATCACATGCTGTTTGTTTACACTCCCCAACAGCTTTCTGTCCCGCTTTACGTCACAGTCGGTTGCGCTCATTGGTCAGAGCGTTGGCCAATAGGCACAGACATGGTTTGAAAGACAACGGGTTGTTCTCATCAACAATCTTCTGATGTCTCATTCATCGGAATTAAATTACACATTTAATCTCACATTTAGTCTGGTTTATCAGGCTATAAATCTGGGTCAGTCGGAACAGAAGCGTACTGATGACATCACCACATGCTGGCTCGTCTGGAGCTGCATTTCACCTCCTGTTATTAATGGTATCTCATGATAATAAAAAAAATTCTTACTTTTTTCATTTAGTGAGGGGATAATAATGAACACAGTCAGATAAAAACAAATCAAATGAACTGAAATAAAACAAAAATATTGCCATCAGATCCAGTGGTGCTTCACACACAGCTATGCAGAGAGTGCTGCAGACGGGCTAACGTTAGCTCCGAATGCTGAAGACAGGGCTAACATTAGCTCTGGCTGCTGCTGGTGACAATTTCCAGAGGATCTCACCATTGAAATTCACCAGAGCTATAGTTAAACTGACAATGCCCACGTGCATGGCAGCTGGATGCTGGAATACATCGGGTAAAAGTGAAAAATCCTCCACGGACGGGTTGCTAACTTGAAGAGGGAGGATTTTCCATCAAATTTCTGGCCAGAGAAAAAACACGTAATGTTTTTACTGATTAACGTTAAATTCATTAAATCATATTAGTTTTAGGTGTAAATAATGATCCATTGATCATTCCTTGCTGACCGGACTTTTCCTTTAACAGACTTGATATGAATGATAAAAATAATCCTAACAAGCTTGAGTTAAGGGGTTAACTTCTCACATGTATTACTGGCAGAGTCCATGTTTCCCAGCCTCCTAAGGTTATAGATGTGCTGCAGACAAACGGTGACAGATCTTCACTGTAGAAAAGCCAAAGAGCAAAATATTGCTACATGATACTGAAAACGGCTAATCTTGCTTCCTCTCCCCAAAGTAACGGCTTCTACATAGAGAAGTACTGTTTTCAGTTCCATCATCGGTTTGACTCCAGACATTGAGGACATTATCCATTGTTGATTGTCTTTACTTTATTTTGATTGTATTTCACATATTTTTCTGTATGAACAGATATGGTCAGATAAGCTGATATGATTCAGCTAAAGCAGTTCTTACTATATCCTGTTTTAAGGCATATTTTAGTAGTAATACTTCAGATTACATGCATGCATATTTGACTAGAGATTTTT